>NC_066881.1:32147485-32404985 GCF_022985175.1 Labeo rohita | reverse complement strand
GGATTTGCTGAAACCAGGTAATGCACAGCCTTTTGTATTTATCAAGAATGTTCCTCTAAACATCTGAGGTCATCAGTGACATCTAATTCTGATCAATCACTCATGAACAAATTCAGTGTATGAGACCACCGGAAGAATAAACAAAGTTCACAGTGCATCCAGTTAGGTTTCACACGGTGAATGACTGCTCTTTGTTTTATTTCACATCACAAGTTGACAGAGAAAACATTTCCAGTCATCAGGGATTTCAGACAGAGATTTCCAGTCATCTAGAAACTGAATTAATACTCAGACAACATACAGATGTATCTAATCAAGATTTTGGGGTAATTTTTTTTTTTTTTCTTTTTTTTTTTTTGCACCACAGATTATATATATATAATATATCAAAAAGATTCGTAAATGCTGTAACAGAGTTTAACTCACATTTAATATTTTATTTTATTTTATTTTAACCACACCCGCTAAATATTTTTACAACAGTACTGCATCTAAAAACTGCATTAAGTTTAACACTCATTTTTTATTTCATTTTATAAAATTTGTATTTTTTAAAATTTTATTTTATATTTTTGACCATACCCCTAAATATTTTGCCTTTCTGACACTAGTGCTCTTACAAACCACAGATTTAACTCTCATTTAAAGATTATTTTATTTTATTTTGTTTTCATTTTATTTTAACCATACTACCTAAATATTTTACAGCACTAGTACATCTAAAAAGAGTTTAACTCTAATTTTTTATTATTTTCTTGTGTAACATTTTTATTATTATTTTTTTAATTGTATTTTATAATTTTTGACCCCCAAAATATTTTGGTTTTGGGAGACTATTGCCCTTAAAAACCACATATTCCTGTCCTAAATGCATTTTAATTGTATTTGTTTGTTTTTATTTTAATTGATATCATTTTTATTTATTTATTTTTTGCATTTTATAATTTTGTAATTTTTACCATATCCCTAAATATTGCTTTTGGTACACTAGCACCCTTGAAAACCACAGATTCCTGTCTTAAATGCATTTGCACTGAGCTTGATTATTTATTTATTTTAATTTATATCATTGTTATTTGTTAATTATTTATTTATTTTTTTTGCATTTTATAATTTTAACTGTTTTTTGCATTTTGTAATTTTGACCGTACCCCTAAATATTTTGACTTTGGGGCACTAGTGCACTTAGAAAAACACAAATTTCTGTCTTAAATGCACAACTTTACACTGAGTTTAACATTCAAATTTTCCCCCAATTTATTTTATTTTAGGGTTTTTTTTTTTTTTTTTTTTTTAATTACAAATCTTATTTGTAATTACTATTGACTGTGCCCTAAATATTTTTTTTTTTGTTTTATTTTATTGACCGCTCTTAAATATTTTGACTTTGGGACATTATTCCCTTAAAAATCTTACTCTCAAATTGGCTAAACGGCGTCTTAATCTGTTTTTTGCTGCTAAATGACAAACACAGAAGTATGGCTTTGTGTCTGACTCATATCATCCGTGTTTCCCTCTCAAGAGGTCATGCTTTTGTACTCTTGTCTTGTAGAAGGTCAAGCAGAGAAGAGGCCGGTCCTGAGCCTGACTGATGAAGAGAGCAGACCTGCCGTGTCGGTGTTTGGCATCTTCAAAAAGGTATTAACTACAACCAGCTGCCCGCAAAACCACCCAAGTCTTTAAGCCATAGCTGAAGTTAGTGAGCCTTTGAAGAGCAGAAAGTCTATTTATAATAACACTTGTACTGTCTGGTCTCCTGTCTTAGATCTGGGTGATGGCTCTTTCTGTATGCTTTGTTTTCACCATCACCATTGGCATCTTCCCAGCCGTCACTGTTGAAGTCAAAACCACTGTTGCTGATAAAGGGAGTGGTTGGGGTGAGTGTTTTTGCATGTCACTATATTGATGCTCCTACTTATTTTCTCCCAATGAGAGCAGACGATTCTCAACTGCTCGGTCTCATTTCACAGATACTTATTTTATCCCTGTGTCCTGCTTCCTCCTGTTCAACGTGATGGACTGGGCCGGTAGGAGCCTGACTGCTCTTTGTATGTGGGTACGTATGTGTATGTGTGTTAATCAGGCTCAGACATGGACTCTCAACTCAGGTGCTGTGAAAACTTTATTAGGGCTTGAATCAAACTGAGCATCTGCTTTCTGTATTTGACCTGGGTTTTCATTGAAATCCTGTTAAGATGTGTTTTGTTCTGAATAGACCTGAACTACAAAGGGAAAACACTGTTGGAAAGTTTCTCTGGAAAATCCTACTTAAGAGAGTAGTTCAGCCAAGAAATCTGAGCTCATATGACTTCATTTATTATGTGGAACAAGTTGCTGTTTCCATACAGGGACCACAGGCTGTCAAGCGCCAAAAAGTCCCATCAGAAGTGGTCTAGAAGTGGTCTTCTGAAGTCACATGATGGCTTTGTGTGTGGAACAGACTGGAATATGTTATTCACCAAAAATCATGCCCCCTGTTGCAGCTCTTCCATTTCCTTCATGCAATTTCAGTCTGTTCCTTGTACAAAACGTCTGTTATGACTAATGTTATGATACTTATGGTTGGGAAATAACTGATTGATAACCAAGTAGATGTCAAAGATATATTTATTATACAAATACAGCAGATATACAAGGATGTAGTTTGTTTATCTATCTATGTATCATAATACAAATATAGTAGATATCAAGGATTATTTATTTATGTATTTATAGTAGATACCAAGGATCAAGGATTTTATTTATAATACAAATAAAGTAGATATCAAGGATTTATTTACTTATTTATAGTTGTTATCAAAAATGTTATAATACGGATAATTATTTTTCTAAAAAGGAGTTTTTATTTATAAGTATATTTTTTTTTATTTATATGTATTATTTATCATAATGCAAATAAGACACATCAAGGATTTTATTAATTTACTAATAGTTAGTTTGCAAGTTTTATTTATCATAATACAAATAAAGTAGACATCAAGGATTTTATTTATTTATAGTAGATATCAAGGATTTCATTTGTCATATTACAAATAAAGTAGATATTAAGGATTTATTTACTTATAGTAAACATAAAGGATTTTTTATTTATAGTTATCAAGAATTTTATATGAATAATCCTTTTTCTAAAAAGGAGTTTTTATTTATAAGTATATTTTTATTTATGTGTATTATTTATCATAATACAAATAAGCGACATCAAGGATTTTATTAATTTATTTATAGTAGTTAAGTTTTATTTATCATAATACAAATAAAGTAGACATCAAATATTTATTTACTTATTTATAGTAGAATATCAAGGATTTTATTTGTCACATTACAAATAAGGTAGACATCATTTTTATTTATAGTTATCAAATTTTATAATGTGGATAATCCTTTATCTAAAAAGGAGTTTTTTATTTATAAGTATATTTTTATTTATATGTATTGTTTATCATAATACAAATAAGGGACATTAAGGATTTTATTAATTTATTTATAGTAGTTAAGTTTTATTTATCCATATACAAAAAAGTAGACATCAAAGATTTTATTTATTATATATTTATTTATAGTAGATATAAAGGATTTTATTTGTCATAATACAAATGAAGTAGATGTCAAGGATTTTATTTGTCATTACAAATAAAGTAGATATCAAGGATTTTATTAATTAATTAATTAATTTATTTATAGTAGATATCAAGGATTTTATTTATCATAATACAAATAAAGTAGATATCAAGAATTTTTATTTATTTATTTATTTCTAATAGATCAAGGATTTTATTTACAAATAAAGCAGACATCAGGGATTTTATTTATTTATTTTTATTTGTTTATTTATTTATTTTAGTAGATATCAAACATTTTATCATAATTTAAATAAAATAGACATCAGGGATTTTATTTATGTTTATTTATTTATAGTAGATATCAAGGATTTTATTTGTCATGTTATAAATAAAGTAGACATCAGGGATTTTATTCATTTATTTCTAGTAGATATCAATGATAATACAAATATAGTAGAAATGAAGGATTTTTATTTATTTATCATAATACAAAAATAGATTATTAATCATAATGCATTTAGTGGAAACTAAGTATTTTTATTAGTTTATCGTAATACAAACATAGTCTGTCAAGGATTTTATTGTAATATTTATCTAACTATCTACCATAATACATATATAGTAGATATGAAAGATTTTTATTTCTCATCATAATACGAATAAATTATCTGTCATAATACAAATAGTAGATATCAAGTTTTATTTATCGTAATGCAAATATAGTACATATCAAGGCTTTTATATATTTGTTTATAAATTATCATCAGACAAATATTGTAAAGGTTAATGTCATTGGCGTCGCTGCTAAATGTGAAAAGTCATGTTCTTGTGTTTGGTGCTTTGGAAGGTCAATGTGAAGGTTTTTTGCTCATGAAATGTCAGTTTTGTCATTGCTAGCTTGATAATCCTGTTTGTATGGTGTAAACCATAGTCGATCTGCTTTGAGCATGTGGCGGCTCAATTCCTCTCATTATTCTAAAATGTAAGTCAGCATAGAAATACATGGAATTCAGCCTGTTATATAACTTCCTTTATAAAATGTCAAACTCACTCACAGGGAAACACTGAGTAAGTTGTTAAGGAAAACCTCAGTGGAGCAGT
Source organism: Labeo rohita (assembly GCF_022985175.1). NCBI lineage: Eukaryota > Metazoa > Chordata > Actinopteri > Cypriniformes > Cyprinidae > Labeo > Labeo rohita. The sequence continues at coordinate 32,400,324 of NC_066881.1, read as the reverse complement.
GGATCAGATCACTCTCAGTATGCTTGGCATTTCGTCTTTAATAACACGAGCACTGGAAAGTGTGTGTCTCGTGTGCAGTCAGCTGTCTCACGCTCATGTGCTGCTCATGCACGCTAAAACCACTCTCAACTGAACTCTTGTTTCTCATGAGTCCATAAATGTCCATCTGAGAGCTGAGCGTCATAAGAGAAACTATGACTGCCGTAGATCAGCATGTACTGAGGGGTGTGTGCTGAGATGGTAAATGAATTTAGAATGTCACGTCCAGGCAATAGCAGTAAATTAGCCAGATTTGGATTCGGTATTGTCATGGGTTTGGAGTATTTTAGGAGCTAAACCACTTTCACATGGATGCTCACATGAATGTACTGAAGATGCTGAAGGCCTGTTCCTTCAGTCTTTCTCATGCACTGATTAGCTGGTTGAGGAATAGGATTGCAGTGGTTGACCAAAATGGCTTTGATTAATGGCCAGTTCAGTCCTGATGGACTTTGGTAGTTGATGATGACAGCGGTGTATTATGATATAATACAAAACACACAAACAAAAAGGTTACAAAAAGGTCTTAATATTTAACATTAGTTACTCTTAATGTATTAATGTTGAGATTAACAATAACGCTGTAAATGTTGCAGATGTTTTTAACTTAAATCTTTTTTTTGTTACCCAATATTTAAAATAATAAATATTATTAAATTAATACATTTTTGAAATGCATTAATTATATATTAACAATAAATATGTTATATTAAACGTTCTTTTTAGTGTTTAGTAATTAATTCATGTTGAGTTATTTTAATAGTTTTCATAAAAATAGTAAATAATAGTTTCGGTATCCTTCACAGTACCCCGTCAAAATAACATTTCATTTTAACTTGAAGAAACTGTGAAAGTAATATTACTTGATGTAATAATAGTACTATTACTACTACTACTAATAATAATAATACAATTTTTTTTTTTTTTTTTTTTTTTTAAATGAATATTTGCCAGAAAAAATATTTACCAGAAAAAAATAAATACACAACACAGTATTTCTGGAAAAACAAAAAAATAAATAAAACGGAAATAAATAAAATAAAATATTTTAGAGGTATTTTAATTATTAAAAGTGAATCCAGAAAATGAATGGAAAACACAGAATTTAATAAAACTGAATTTGATTAAAAGAATAACACTTTTCATAGGTCTTTTACTAAATTGCTGTTATAAATTTAGTAACTAAAACTGATTTCATAGGGACATACTATCATAATACAAATATATAGTAGATAGATTTTTATTTATCATCAGAATACAAATGTAGATTATGTATTTCACTTAATTCTGTTTTTTTAATATTTATATTTTTATTTTTATTTCTGCATTGAAAATAAATTTAATCGTTTTCATAAAAATATTTTTTCAAGTTTGAAAAAAAAAAGAAAAAAAAAAGAAAAAGTTATGCACATTATAAATATTTCTCTTTAGAAGTTTTATTTCCATTTGAATTTTTGTAATTTTAGTACTTGAACTTGATATAATTCACTTTTTTTTCAAGTATTTAAAATGACTAGTAAAATAATCTATACTAGTATTTACATGAACTCAATAGGGTGTCTGGACACATTATTATTAATACATTTCCCAGGTTTGATTTCCGGAGAGGATGATGAATTAATGCTCATTTGAAGTCTGACTTCTGCTCTTTCTCTTTGTTTTTCAGCCCGGTAAAGACAGCATCTGGCTGCCCGTCCTGGTCATCGCACGCTTGGTGTTCGTTCCCCTCTTCATGTTCTGTAACGTTACGCCCAGATCCAACCTGCCTGTGTTGTTCGCTCATGATGCCTGGTACATCGTTTTCATGATCCTCTTCTCCTTCAGCAACGGGTACCTGGCCAGTCTCTGCATGTGCTTCGGACCAAAGTACGTACAGTACAGAACATCATCAACATGCATGCGAAAAATTGACTTGATGTCAGTTCTTCATGTCCTCTAATGTTTTGTGTTCGTCCCACAGGAAAGTGTCCCAACATGAAGCGGAAACCGCAGGGGCCATCATGGCCTTTTTCCTCTCTCTCGGCTTGGCTGTGGGAGCCGCGCTGTCCTTCGGTTTTCGGGCCATGATCTAGAACCGTGGCCTAGTTCTTAGTGTGATGAAGAAGAGGAACTTCAACCCAAAATACACAGAGAGCCAGAGAAAATGTTTTAATACTGCACATGTATCCGTTTGCCTGTTTGTCCCTCTTGTGTGGAAGACATGGAACTGGAATAGACCGTATTCACACAGGGATTCAAAGAGGGACTCCTTCGTCTTCATCAACATCAGGCAAAAAGCAAAAAAAAAAGAGCCAAAGCTGTCTGCATTTTTTTTTTTTTTTTTTTTTTTTTTTAATACTTTTTGTAAATTGTGCCTATTTAGTATTTAGCAATAATGTATAGTTCAGGTTAACCCTTTCCTGTTTTAGTTATATTTAATGTTTTTGTAGGTTAACAGTTTTAATGTTACGGTTTTACTTTTGTTTAGTGATAGCAGAGAAATGCAGCTATTAGGGCAGTAGTTCACTGAAAAAAAAAAAAAAAAAGAAGTATTTTTGTCTGTTTTTCAATTACAAATGTCAAAAATTCAAAATGAATTTTCAATATGATATGAAGTCTTGTTTTCTGCAAAATCTGTTAAGATTCAGTGAGATTATGCTTAAAACAAGAAAAAAATCTGGTTTTGCTTTTGAATTGTTTTCTTACATTATTGCCAGATTTTTTTCTTGATTTAAACTTGACCTGAGGATGTTAAGATTTTAAGTCATTTTTCTGATGTATCTTCATTTAAGAATGTTTAGATATTTATACTGAAAATGAGACAAATACTGATTAAGAAACATTTTTTGCAGTGGCTCTAGATAAATCGTACTGTATCACACCATTAAAGGGCCCCAATTTGAGTTTATAGTGGCATTTTGAATCTTAAGATCTGTTCAGATGTCTGCTTTTTTTGTCAGCTTTTTGTCAACAAGTTCAAATACTGGCCTTATTATATTTATGTCAGAAATGGTTGAAGTTTCTCATTTTAAATGAAGTCAGGAGTGAAGGCCTAAAATTGTTACATTTGACCTTATTATTTATATTTTTGTAACAGCCTTTTTTTATGAAATGTTATTAATGCAGCATGTATGATAACACAATTTAACCATGTAAATTCACAACTTACTTTGGTGCCTTTTTAATGTGCTTGTTTTCCAAAAAAATTACAAAATTGAAACGTGTGGTTGATGGGCGGCTGAGTGGGTAGCTGAATGGAATGGGAAGGAAATAAACACATTTCTGTTTGTAACTGCGTGACGGTGTCTGTTTGGTACGTGAGCTTCACTGCTTGTCTGTCACCGGTCTCTCATAATGGAGGCTTCCAGTAAAAATGGTTTGTAATTACAGGAAGGTTGCTTGATAAGTGCCTTCATTCCTGTGGCAAACTCAAGAATCTTTTTAGTAATGTGTGATTCAACTTTTAAATGTTACATCCACCAATTGTTGCTGTTTTCATTAGAAAAATACCCTGCTTCCTATAATTATTGTTGTTAAAAGTAAAGCTGACGTCATTGCCATGACAAGGAAATGAGACAAAATAATAAAGATTCGGTAAGTTAATAGTGTGATTAACCTGAATCTGTTTTTGTATGCACAATATTATAAAAAGATGAATATGCTTTTTAAAATACGTTTTTTGTTTTATTCACGATAAAAAAGTTTAATGCCAACTTTATATAGGCCATTAATTGGTCCAAACTGCTGTCCCTCAACCATAAAACACATTTAAAAAGCATTGAAGCATTCAAATTATAGATGTTTACTACGATCATTCTATTATCTAATGAAACCCACAATAATATTTAAAATATTAGTAAGCTTAATATATATAAAATCATTTATTGGGTACTTTCAATTGGGAGGTGTCTGTCTTGAACCCTAATCCCTAAATTTCAATTTATGAAAGTATTGAAATAATTTTTGTATTTTTGTTTTATTATCTTGTTTTGATTCTTTTAAAAGGTCAAGTTAAAAAAATCTATATTTATTTTACATTATTTTTGCACATTTTGAAACTTTCTGTAAAAAAATGTGTCCCGTGTTTTAATGTCACTACCGAAGCAGTGTACATCAGGTCAAACACACCTCTTTGTAATTATCAAGTCCTCCTTCAGATCCTAATTAGTTGGTTCAGGTGTCTTTGATCAAGGTTGGAGCTGAACTCTGCAGGAAGGTAGATCTCCAGGAACAGGGTTGAGCACCCCTGGTGTACGTTTTAGTCCATTGGCTGAGGCTGATTTTAACTACACCCCTACATCTGTGATCAGGAAATATTTAGGTGTCTCTCTCATGGCTACATGGTGAGTAGATAGTCCTCATCATTTTGAGAAAAATGTGTTCAAAATCTGTAAAATCTGTGTTGGAAACCGAAACATGGGATGTTTTGTGAAAAATGTGTACTAAGTGTACTAAATTATCAACTAAGATATTATGATATTATATATTAGTTTTTGGATCAATGTATATTCAAACTAAGGAATCTCTAACTTTGAAATCAGTATGATCAATATTTTGCCTTTTACAAAAAAAAAATTGGATTCAACCCTTGTGAAAAAAACAGCATATGGAATGCTGGTTAGGTAGGTTTTGATGCTGGTTTAAGCTGGTCCTTTGCTGGTCCTTTGCTGGTTCATGCTGGTCCTTGACCAGCAAAAACCAGCAAAGGACCAGCTTAAACCAGCATCAAAACCTACCTAACCAGCATTCCTGCATCCAAACATACCTACCAGCATATGCTGTTTTTTTCACCAGGGAAAATACAACAAATCTCATAAATTACACTTAAAATATCGTTAAAAATGTAATTTTTGTTTTTTTTTACCTCTGAAAAAAAAGTAATAATATAGAGAAAAAATATATTTACAATGTAGATGTAAGCAAAATCTTAATAGGTCAGTATAACCCTTCTAATTACAGTTTTTTTTCAGTTGCTAACATCCTTTTGTCCAATCTCTAGTCACATTTTCGAAACTCTAAACACAATTAGCACAACATCCGTCTGTTATGACCATACTGTTAACACAATTTGTGTTGTTTTCACACAATATGCAATCAATTAACATGTTTCTAAAATGCTTACATTTTCTTTTCATACAAGCTTACCCAAAACCAAAATCATGGATCTTTTTTGTCTTATTTACAAATGTTTAAACACAGCATGTCAGAAATGAAGACCTAATGTTCCAAACCTTAAATATAGTATTAAGCTTCTACTTCTGCAACAACAGCTCAAAAGTATTTAAAAAAAATTCTCTCTATATATTATACTGTAACAACTGATTAGCATCTTTAAGTAACAGGATCACTGAAATATTTAGAAAGCTGATTCCATTCTCAGTTTGAGGAATAGTCAGGTGTTGAAGCTCTTTCCATTACATCAACAACATAGAGTAAAAAAGACCTCTTTGATTTGGTTTTGTGGATGCAGAACAACACAAAAAATCTAAGAGAGAGAAAAAAATGCCTGGCAGAGGGAGAGGAGAAGTTCAGAAAAACAGGAGAAGAAGTAGAAAGGAGTAAGAATGTGTTGGACTATGCATTTTTATGTTTGTTTGTTTGTTTGTTTTTTCCACCTTTACACACGTGAAACCTGTGAAAGCTTATTTCTGCCATAGAATATAATGGGTAATTTGACTTTTGTATCTCACAATTCTGATTTTTTATTTTTTTTTGCAATTGTGAATATACAGTATCTCTAATTCTGATAAAGTCTAAATTGCAGGATGTAAACTCACAATTCCAGTAGAAGTCTGAATTGTGAGATCAAAAGATTACTGTTTTTATTTTATTTTTCTTATACTGTGACGGAAGCAAGTTGGCATAGTAACCAAAGGCTATGCATGTTGGATTTTCTCTTGTACATTCTATAAAGTGACTCATTGACTCATTCAGTAGTATGTTGCCAAGAACAAACACATTCAACACTTAAAAATGTTAAACGGGTTTCAGTTGAAGGTAAACTGAAAGCTAAATTACAGAAAAAAATATTAATTTTTATATTGTCTATTACATGCAGGTAGAACTGAAACATGACAAGCAATGCAGTTTTTGTAAAGCCATCAACTGTTAGTATTTTGACAGTCACTGTGCTATGATTGACTATATGTTTCTGTTGGATAGAAACTAGTGGCAATGTTTTGACTGAATGACTCTATTTTGAATCAGGTTTGCTGTGTTTTGAAATAGTATATGTAGAAAAGGGTATTCAGCATTCTGAAATGTAGAGTTCGTATTCGTTTAACAAAATGTGGTTTTGGCCACAAAATGAACTATTTGGCTAATTGTGTGATGTAGGTGTGTTGCTGTGTTAAGAGTTTAGAAAAAGTACTTTAAGTATTGGTAAATGCTTGTTAGCAATTGAAAAAAACTGTAAATTACTATTACTGTGTTTTGGTAGTGAGAAATATTATTCCGAAACTTTCCGAAAATACGATATGAGAATTAACTACACAATTACTAGAAATGTACACCTTAGATATTATGCCATTTGCATACATACAGTTTGTTTGGAAAAATGCATTTTTTCAAACATTTCCAACATTGACTTTGGACCAATTCTGTAGAAATGTCATTGCATTAGACAAAATATCAAAACAAATGTCAAGCTGCACGAACTCAGTGTCTCACATTTATTCAGTGACGTTCCGTCAAGTGATTTTTAGTTTTATTAGTTATATTTTAAGTTATTTCTCCACAGGTTCACACAGGTGTCCTAGCAGAGGAACCACGTTTAGATCATTAACTATGAACATTTCACTACCGCCTCACAATACTTTTATATTTTTGTCTTCAATTTCAACACTATATATGTTGTTTTAAGATTTCCAATCAACGTATTTTAAAGTGTATTGCTTAAAAAGTGTGCTAGGTCAAAATGTCGTGGCAGAATGTTGTCGCCTGGTTGCTAGATGGCGCGCTTTCCAATTTGGAATTTCCATGAGCTTAGAAGAATTTAAATCCGTTCCATCCTGTGACGTTGCTGCGCTGCTATGGTGACCAGAGAAGCGTCCGAGCTTTTGAAGAGAAGATTAAGGCGCGAATAAGTATTATAAACATTTATTATGTATTAAGAGACGTTTTATTTCGTTGTAAACTGTTTTAGAACAGGAACTGGTTGGGACGTATTGGTAAACCAGCTGTATTATCGATACAAATGCACAAAGTAGATTGAACACGGTTATTAATGGAGCATTTTAGATCGATTTCACCTCTCCAGCATTTGGATTTGAATAATTTTAACTCTCCTGAAGCTGAAGACAGCAGATATGTTCTGACAAGTCCACGTTCACTTGAATCCTGTGCAAGATTGGGAGTGAAACCTGTTGATTTGTTGTTTAGATCCCTCACAGACTTTATTGATGACAACCAGGACTCCTCTCTGGAGGAGGTGACTGCCTTATATGAGGAGTACGAGAAAGGAAGAAGAGAACGACTGCACCTGTGTCGAGAGGAGAGAGAGCGGATCATACAAGAGGGCTGGAATAGAAATTCATCTGTAAAACCATTCAGAACTCTGGAAACCGTCCTGGAGCAAACAGCTGAGAGTCAAAGCACAGATTCCAAAGCCAAATATCCAAGTAAGACACACACAGATGACCGTGTTCATTCAAAGTCTGCAGTTTCGATCTCCTCATGCGGTCAGAAGTTTCCCTACAGCTTCAGTCTGGCCGATCTCAGACGTTCCCCTGCGATGGAGCGTCGGCTAAAGAGCCTCTCGCAGGAGATCAGTCGCAAACTTAGCATCACCGTCCCAGAAAAAGATTGCAAGATTGCTGCATTGATGCTGGCTAAGTATGAAGAGGAGCAGTTTCGCTTACGCCAGAGCATGTTTGAGGAGCAAAATCGTGAGGAGGAGCAGAGGCGCGAGGAGGAGCAGCGAGCTCACATGGAGCAAAAGCGACGGAAAGAACTTCTGCGACATATTTTCCGCTGGCAGGAGGACTTGGAGGAGCGGAGGAGGCTGCGAGAAAAAGAGGAGGCGAAGCTTGCGGAGCAGCGCAAGCGGGAGACACTTCGACACGAGGAGCGCTGGAGGAGGCTCGCCGAGGAGCAACAAGCTCGACGGAGGTTCAAGCTTGACGTGGCAAGCAGGGATGCAAAAGAGCGTAAACGCTACCAGGAGAGGCTCCTGCGGGAGAAGGAGCGCGTTGAGGAGGCGCAGCGAGAGAAGGAGCTGCAGGAGGCACGGGAAAAAGAACACCACGCAATGAGGAGCAAGCGAATGCAGGAGAAGAGAGAAAGAAGAAGACTTAAGGAAGAAAACCAGAGGGAGCTACTCAAACACCTCCTCCTAAAAAAAGAAGTTGAGGAGCAGGAGCATGAAGAGAAGGAGCTCAAGCGAAAAGAACTGGAGGATAAGCTCCAACGCTCCAAAGAGAACCACGCACTGCTTCTAGAGGCACGGGTGCAGGAAATGCGATCACGTGCTGCGAAGGAGGAGGAGCAGATTCGGATGGCGCAACAGCGGGCGAGGAGGGAGCACAGGGATTGGATGGAGCAGAAGCAAATGTCGGTGCAACGTTGCCAGCGGAGGATGCAACATGCAGCGCTGCAGGCGGAGGAGCAGCAGTGTCGCAGAGCTCAAAGCGTCAGGCGAGAAAACCAGGAGAAGAAGCTTAGCCATCGCAGATTACGAGAACGAGTACTGGAGGAGGAGAAGGAGCAGTGGGAGGAGAGACGCAAGGCAGTGGCGCAAAAGGAACAGCGCAGAGAGAAGCTGCAGAAAGAGAGGGCCGAAGCCCAGGAGAGGAGCCGGAAAGTGGCTCACGCCTCCTGCTACATGCGGGAGAGAGTGAGGGAGCAGACGTCCCGTCGAACCTTCGACCAGATGGCACGAGAAGCCGAGCTGACCGCTCAACTGGGCCACCTGAAACTATGAATAGTCTAGAAATAAAAAAAAAAAAAAGTATTTATGGAGCCAAATGAAACAACCATATAGCCATTTAAATGCAAATACAGCTTGCATCAGACGTTTTAGACCAGGGGTGCCCAACCCTGTTCCTGGATATTGACTTTCCTGCAGAGTTTAGTTCCAACCCTAATCAAACACACCTGTCTGTAATTATCAAGTGCTCCTTGAGATCCTAATTAGTTGGTTCAGGTGTATTTGGTCAGGGTTGGAGCTGAACTCTGCAGGAAAGTCGATCTCCAGGACCAGGGTTGAGCACTCCTGTTTTAGACAAAGGAGAACCAGTTTTATGTATTTTACAGTGCTGTTAAATGTATTTTTCAAGCCAAAGACAATTAATAAGCTTGTAGAGTACAACAAAAACAGGCCAAGTATTTATTAAATATGTATTATTTATTGACTTTTATTTAAACATAATGTGATTTTCTGAAGGTTTTATTAACCAATAAAATTTTGGGATATTTTACAGTATTTTTCAGTTTTACAGCATTTTTTATGCCTTTTTTGTTGCAAATTTGAGACCGATTTGCATAGAAATGGCAAATTCTGCCAGGGCAAGTCAAAAGTTTACGTTAATTATTTGACCAAAATAAGAGGGATCATACAAAATGCGTGATATTTTTTATTTAGTATTGACCTGAATAAGATATTTCACATTAAAGACATTTACATATAGTCCACAAGAGAAAATAATAGTTGAATTTAGAAAAAATTACCACGTTCAAAAGCTTACATATGCATGATTCTTAATACTGCGTTGTTACCTGAATGATCTACAGCGTTTTTTTTTTTCTGTGTTCAGTTTAAGTTGTTCAAGAGTCCCTTGTTTGTCCTGAACAGTTAAACTGCCCGCTGTTCTTCAGAAAAATCCCTCAGGTCCCACAAATTCTTTGGTTTTTCTGTATTTTTGTTTATTTGAACCCTTTCCAAAAATGACTATGATTTTGAGATCCATCTGTTCACATTGGGGACAACTGAAGGACTCATATGCAACTATTACAGAAGGTTCTAATGCTCACCGATGCTTCAGAAGGAAAAACGATGCAGTAAGAGCAAGGGTGTAAACTTTTGAACAGAATGAAGATGTGTACATTTTTCTTATTTTGCCTAAATATCATATTTTTGTCATTTAGTACTGCCCTTCAGAAGCTACAATAGATTCTTACATGTTTCCCAGAAGACAAAAGAAGTTACATTTACCCTGATCTTCAAATTCAGAAAGTTGAACGTGGTCATTTTTATAAATTCAACTATTAATTTCTCTTGTGGACTACAATATATGTAAATGTCTCATATCTTATTCAGGTCAGTACTAAATAAAAAATACCATGCAGTTTTTATGATCCCTCTTATTTTGGTCAAATAATTAACATTTTGCAGATTCCGCCACCTTCTCTCTTGCTCCCACTCTGCTTCCTGTCCAATATGAAAAGGCCAAAAATAAATCTAAAAAAAAAAAAGTTAGTAAATGAAAAGAAAGCAAACACATCGAAATAGAAATATAAAAATAGATAATAAAATGGCAGCAGCAGATACATTAAGTTATATCTTAAGGTCAAATGATTTTTATGTCAACAAGTGATCTGCAAAACACAAAAATGCACAAAAACAGCAACTTTTATGGCTTTAATAGATTGTTGCGTACCAGAGAGATTGTCCTGCCATCACAATGTGCATGTATTTCAGATTGCACTGCATTATAGTTTTCAAAATAAACATTGGTTTATATTAATATAAGGCATTCTTAGTTTAATAAAAAAGTTCAGAAAAATAAACACTTTAAAATTCTTTGGGAAAGATCACTCTATTGCACTTATGTTTTGAAACTTTATGGCAGTGAGAAAAATTACTTCATTTCTAGGACACAATAAAATTTGATTCTAGATATAAGAATATAAAATACTATAATCTTTTTTGTCTTTGACAATGGACATAAAAACACCACAAGCTGATAGTTTGTTTCTCGGCTAATAAAACAATTAGTAAAAACTGTCTAATAGATAAAACAGAAAATATGGGGAGTTTCATAACAGTAATCATGACAAAGACAAAAAAATCTCATAGAGCATTCTCAAGTGTTGACAAAAATATAAACATTTTAAAATGAAATATTACACGTCAGTGTTTGGCTCTTGAATTGTTTTTACAGATTAATCGTCTGGCAGTCCGAGGGCCAAAAGCACAGGAAGTCCAGTCCCCAGGATGAGAGTCAGGCTCTCTGTGATGCCCAGACCACCCTGCTGCTGATAGGCTCCATTTCCTGCGTGATGGTGGAGGTGAGTGGAGCGCTGATGCCCTCTGCTGTTGATTTCGGGCAGCACATGCACCGTGGCCACATATAAGAAAGTCCCAGCTGAGAACAGCATGCCAATGCCTGTAGCACTCAGGCGGCTCTGAGAAGAGCCATTAGACTGCAAAGACAAAAAACAGCATTCATTACTAATTTTAGATCATTTTAAAAAAAAACTGAAGAACTGAATGGAAAACGTGTCATTACAAAAACCTTTAATCGCTGTTCTGAAATAAATGTGTTCGGATGTATTATGTAGACATACTGTAACGTTTCGGAAAAAAATCCCTCTACCCAGTCCAATAACAACATGTTGGTTCCAAGATAAACATGTTGGTTACTTGGTGAGAACAGTGGCCAGTTGCAAAAACTGCTTAGACTAGTTTTACAAGTTAGTCATCAGTTTTTCATGAGTCATATGTTCATAAGTCAGTTACATTAAAATGTATGATGGGTCTAAGTTGATACTGAAAAGACTTAATACCCCTTGGTTAATTGCTAGTTGGTCATACTAGTTAAGACATGCTCTTAAAGGAACACTACACTTTTTTTGAAAATAGGCTCATTGTCCAACTCCCCCTAGAGTTAAACAGTTGAGTTTTACCATTTTTGAATCCATTCAGCCGATCTCCGGGTCTGGTGGTAACACTTTTAGCGCAGCTTAGCATAAATCATTGAATCTGATAAGACCATTAGCATCTTGCTCAAAAATGACCATATATAATGACGATATTTTTCCTACCAAGACTGATGGAAATTGAAAAGTTGGGTTTTTTCTAGGCTGATATGGCTAGGAAATATACTCTCATTCCGGCGTAATAATCAAGAAATTTTGCTGCCGTACCATGGGTGCAGCAGGCGCAGTGATATTACGCAGCGCCTGAAAGTGACCAGCACTAAGTTTGTGTAGATGCAGAGTTGCAGCCGGTAGAGTTGACGGCTGCGTAATATCTTTGCGCCTGCTGCACTCATGATACGGCAGCAAAATTCCTTGATTATTACGCCGAAATGAGAGTATAGTTCCTAGACATATCAGCCTAGAAAATCACAACTTTTAATTTTTTGTCCGTCTTTGTACACAATGTAACTACAGAAGAGTCAAGTTTTAAACAGGGAAAATATCGAAACTCTTTGGTCATTTTTGAGCGAGATGCTAATGGTCTTATCAGATTCAATGATTTATGCTAAGCTATGCTAAAAGTGCTACAGCCAGACCCGGAGATCGGCTGAATGGATTCGAAAACGGTAAAACTCAACTGTTTAACTCTAGGGGAGTTGGAAAATGAGCCTATTTTCAACAAAAAAGTGGGGTGTCCCTTTAACATAATGGGTGTGTTTATGCAGCTGGCCCCATATCTCAAAAGGATCTGATGTCATGGTGCCACCAAAAAAAAAAAAAAAAAACATTTTTTGTAAAAAAATGTTATATATGTATGTTGTAAAATTATAATTATAAATTATAAATAAAATTAAAAAGCATTTTTATGTTGCCTTAAAATAAATCTGAATAAAATAAAATATAATTATTAGATAAAAAACGTAAAAAAAAAAAAAAAAAAAAAAAAAAAAAAAAAAAAACGCTTTTAAATTGAAAAAAATCTTGCCTTGGCAAACAACTAAAAAAAGTAGGTTGAACTTCTAAAATTACTAAAACTGAAATACAAATACAAATAAATACAAATATATATATATTTTAAAAATAAAAACAAATAAAACAGACGAAAGGACATAAAATTATTGAAATTTAAAATTTAACCTGACAGTATAAAAATAAAAGCTAATTTTACATATAAATAAATTTAATATAATATAAAAAATATACTACAATAATCCTGCATTGTGTGCATATTTTGATGCTTGGCTAGCTATTCTACTAGAACTAAAGTTTCAAAGGATGAATAAAGAGAAGCTGAGGTTTCTTACTACACTCAGGATGAAGTAAGTGCTGATGGCCATCAGCGGTGCAGCAGCAGAAAATGCTAGTAAATGCTTCTGAATAGTCTTCCTCTCCAGACCTGCATGCATGAGGAAAGACACTAGGCCAAATGCAGCTGGAGCCTAAAGACAGAGAGAGAGGAAAAAAAAGTGAATTTGTGTTGAATAAAAACAAATCACTATTTCGCAACAAAAGCATGGCAGTGGACATAAGATCTTTTTTACTGGCTCACATTTTTTTTTTTTATTCTCTAGTTTCAGATTGAGTGTTTTGGGAACATTTTTAGCAAAATACTTGCTTTTCTTGAAAAGTGACTTTCATTGCATTTACCGTACAGTATAGATATTGTCAGTCAGTGCATTGGCTGAGAGTCAGATCCATGGCTGTGGAATTGCTTGCCTGTTTGAGCTACTTCAAACAGAATGACTCAGCAGTGCAATCTTACCTTATGCAAAATGACAGCAAAAAACACGACAACCTGCACGGACACCTGCGATGAGGCCGCAGCTGCACCCAGAGCAACACCGTCAGCTGAAAAGAGACAGAGGATGTGAATGTCATGCAAATGAGTTGCACACAAAAGCAATTTCAGCTGTGGGCTTCTCTTCACAGCAACCAAACTGAACTGAGCCATTTCTATCATTAATACTATCATTATTTACTTTGCATGTGAAACAAACCAAAATCTTGAGTAAGTCTTGAGTATTTCATAATTAGAACAACCAGACATCCTCTTTTTTTTGTTTTTTTTGACTTGTTAAAACTACTTTTCAGTCATTACCTTTAAGTATGAAAACAATAGCAAAACCAAACCAAAACCTGAACATTTTAGCCAATTTACAATCCCACCAGGACATGTCTGGTGAAAAGAGGATGTATGGTAACCCTAATAATAAACTGAATTTTAATTTTGAAATAAACTACTCTTTAAACATAGTTTTTAATGTTTTTGTTGCCAGTCCTGGTAATCCAATATTTGAAAACAGAAATGTAACACTAGCCATGAAACCCAAACCACACAATGAGGTTAGTCTGTTTTTAGTGTCTGTTTTTGGTATTGTAGGACAGATGCTGTGATAAAAACACAATAGAGGCTTAAGCAGAACTGAAAACCCATCGTTCATTGACTTGAATAACCATACACAGAAGGATAAGTACTGCTGGCATGATTCACTGTAATGCAATCTGTTTTGTCTGGGCAATACGGAACATAATAGTGGAAGTGAAGTCCTTATTACCTGCGGCGTGAATAAGCAGACCCAGGGTGGCAGTAACACTGTTGCCACTGTACATGCGCGCTCTGGGCTCTGGGAAACAAGACAAACAGAAACGTTCTCAAGAGAGCATCTGACTGCGTTTCACACGGTTGTTTTTCCGCAGACTTCAACATGTCTGTCTGCGGCCAAGTGGAATAAATTCAATTCAAAATGCATGCTTACAGTTGTGCTTTACAATTTGCAATACAATAGGAATGAGATTCATCACATTAATGTGTATTCATTTTTTTTTAAATCCCACTTTATGCAAAATGCGATTTTTTTTTTTTGTCACACTAAAAGTTTTGACGTTTTTAAAAAGAAGTAGAATAAAAAATGCTAAATAATATTTAATTTCTGACATTATAGCTGAATGCAACTTGCTGAACTAAACAATATAGCATACTACAGCCTGAATTTCTTTTTTGTTGTATACCATTTCAAAATCTATTAAAACAATATTAGGCAACAAATCAAAATGTATGTCATTCAGTATGATTTATTTCAACACTTGTCAGCAAAATATTGAATCTTGTTTATTTTAAGATTTGCATACACTACCAGTCAAAAGTTTTTGAACAGTAAGGTTTTTTGAAAAAGTCTCTTCTGCTCACCAAGCCTGCATTTATTTGATCCAAAGTACAGCAAAAACAGTAAAGTTTTGAAATATTTTTACTATTTAAAATAACTGCTTTCTAATTAAATATATTTTAAACTGTAATGTAAAATGTTACCCCAGTCTTCAGTGTCAAATGATTCTTCAGAAATCATTCTAATATGCTGATTTGCTGTTCAAGAAACATTTATTATTATTATTATTATTATTATTATTATTTCAATATTTGAAACCGTTGAGTAAGTTTTTTCAGGATTCTTTGATGAATAGAAAGATTTATCAGCATTTATCTGAAATAAAAAGCTTTATTTTTAGCATTATATACTATACCATTCAAAAGCTTGCAGTCAGTATATTTATTGGGGGGAAAGAAATTATAGAAATTAATACTTTTATTAAGTAAGGCTGCTTTAAATTGATCAAAAGTGATGATAAAGAATAGATGTTTATTTCAGATAAATGCTGTTCTTCTGAGATTTCTATTCATCAAAGAAACCCGAAAAAAAAAACTGCTTATCTGTTTTTAACATAATAATAATAATGATAATAATAATAAATGTTTTTTTGATCTGCAAATCAGAATATTAGAATGATTTCTGAAGGATCATGTGACTGGAGTAGTGATGCTAAAAATTCAGCTTTGAAATCACAGGAATAAATTACATTTTAAAATATATTCAAATAGAAAACAGCTATTTTATATAGTAAAATATTTCAAAATTTTACTGTTTTTGTGAACTTTGGATCAAATAAATTCAGGCTTGGTGAGCAGAAGAGACTTCTTCAAAAACATTAAAAATCTTACTGTCCAAAAACTTTTGACTGATAGTGTACATTTTTTTGGGTAACTATACATCTTTTTATTCCCAGATCTGTCCTGGCTGGGATTTCTAAACTGCCAAAAATGCCCAGGTTTTGGTTTTGTTTTCCTATTGTTTTTATACTTGCTGAAGGTAATGACTGAAAAGTGATTTGACCAATAGCGTGCAGGAATTGTAGACAATCGACCAATCGTGGTGTGTGACAAGGTGGATTCTACAAAGAGTGGGCAAAGCAATGTAAATACACATACTTGTAATGTATGAAGACTTTAGAGAGCACCTCAATAGGAAAAGAAAGCCAAAATCTGGACATTTTAAGCAATTTAGATTTCCCAGGCAGGACTTGTTCAGAAAAATTAGGGCGTATGGTCACTCCTAAACATTTCTATTCTCCACACAGCTTCTGTTTAAAAGAAGTGAGTAGATATTAAGTATTAAAATGTGTTTCTAACGAAAAGAAGCATTGAGGTACCTTGCATGGAGCAGTAGCTGGCAATCTGGTCCACCACAAACATGAGCGTAAAGCCCAAGACGAGAGAGACTCCTATGAAAAAGTGAGGACGCAGACCTTTCTTTGTGGCTTGATGAAGTGTTGAATTTGATTCAGACATATTTTGATTCTCTCCCATAGTGGAGCAATACCAGTCTGCATGAGGAGAAGAAACATGTATTGGCAAACATAATCAATTTGAGGCAACCAGCATCAAGTTTTAACTTGTTACCTGTAAATTACTATGGACAAAAGTAAACAAAGGCATTGTAAAAGTGCGCATATTAATTCCCTGAATAGGGAAGTGCATAAATAAAACAGAGGAAGATGTTTAGTTTCACCTTTCCATGACTCCTGCACTAACTCCACCCCCTCTGGGATGATGATTGACAGAGCAGTGCCACATAGAAGCCCCGCCCCCAGCACAGTTATCAGCTGTAGTTTCTGCTGTAAGGGTGGAGAAAATGTCGTAAAATAACTTTTAACTTATTTCTCAATGTCAAAATACATAGTTACTACCTTGGCTGATTATAGTCACGGACTTGTTTGTTTTACAGTACGACACTGTAATTTGATATACAACGCTGACTGTGGAGTTTAATTGCGTTTGAGAGATTTACAGATACAGGAGCAGAAACTACTAACACCTACGTGACTGAACTCAAATACACTGGTCAAAGTACAAAATATAGTAAAAAAACAAACAAAAACTTACTGATATAGTTAAACTTAATTTGTAGTGCATGCTACATTTTACACGTGTTGTATTGTGTGTAAGCGGTGTTTTTATTCCGGATTTTCTCATCTGTAACATTGTTACAGTAATGTTACACATAGTAATGTTACAGACTGTTACTGTTACAGTTAACGTAGCAGCATTTTTTGAATGTGACTACTGATTCTCTTACCTCTGATAAATTGATCAATAGTGGAATTATCCCGAGAACGAAACATCCCACGAACATAGCCAGAGAAATGAGAACAACAGCCCAAGCTCCGTCCATGGCTGCTTCTGCTCCTCAGTTCTTCCGATTAAACTTCTTAACGCACATTCAGACCGCATCACATGTAACAAACACCCTAAAACACAAAACGAATACACAATATCCTCTTTGAACATTCACTGGAAGGCATAGTAAAGTTCTCCACGTCTCAACACCCTCCATAACCCTGCACAACTCTACACTGCACCCCTAGAGTCAAACGAACAGCATTACATGATACTAATGCTCAGGGGAGAGTCCGATTCATTTGAGAGAATCGGTTCGTTTTATTCAACTCATCTACGAACCGAATCATTGTCCTCAGAACCCAGGGGATTTTTCGTGTTCTTTTCTTTTTGTAGTAAAATTGACTCAAAGCATGAGTATAAAGAAATGTAGCAGTATAATTCGATTTATGTAGATTTAAATAACTTAGTATATTTGAAAGAGACGTTTGTGAATGCATATTGAATAAGTTAAGAAACCATGTACGTTAAACTACCAAAAGAAAAAAAAAACAGACTTCCTTATTTCTTTAGACGTATATAAGTAAACATTAAATATGAACTAGATAGTAAAGTTCGTCAAGACAAACTTTAGGTTGGCTTGAGAAAGCTGGAGCAGAAAGTTTGAAAAAGTTTTAAAAGTTAGCATGTTTCTAGCATGATTAGCAAGTTGTTAACATGTTGCTAGCATGTTTCTAGCATGAATAGCAAGTTGCTAGCATGTTTCTAGCATGATTAGCAAGTTGTTAACATGTTGCTAGCATGTTTCTAGCATGAATAGTAAGTTGCTAGCATGTTTCTAGCATGATTAGCAAGTTGTTAGCATGTTGGTAGCATGTTTCTAGCATGACTAGCATGTTGCTAGTATGTTTCTAGCGTGATTAACAAGTTGTTAGCATGTTGCTAGTATGTTTCTAGCGTGATTAGCAAGTTGCTACCATATTTCTAGCGTGATTAGCATGTTACTAGCATGTTTCTAACATGATTAGCAAGTTGCTAGCATGTCTTTAGCATGATTAGCAAGTTGTTAGCATGTTGCTAACATGTTTCTAGCATGATTAGCAAGTTGTTAGCATGTTGCTAGCATGTTTCTAACATGATTAGCATGTTGTTAGCATGTTTATAGCATGATTAGCAAGTTGTTAGCATGTTTCTAGCATGTTTTTAACATGATTAGCAAGTTGCTAGCATGTTTCTAGCATGATTACCAAGTTGTTAGCATGTGGCTAGCATGTTTCTAACATGATTAGCAAGTTGTTAGCATGTTTCTAGCATGATTACCAAGTTGTTAGCATGTTGTTAGCATGTTGCTAGCATGTTTCTAGCATGATTAACAAGTTACTAGCATGTTGCTAGTCTGTTTCTAACATGATTAGCAAGTTGCTAGCATGTTTCTAGCATGATTAGCACGTTACTAGCATGTTGTTAGTCTGCTTCTAACATGATTAGCATGTTATTAGCATGATTAGCCAGTTACTAGCATGTTACTAGTATGATTAGCAGGCTACTAGCATGACTCTAGTTTGGCTAGTGAGGAGTTAAAGCTCTAGGAGGAGTAGCCTTCAGAAATTTTGGCTAAGAATAATAATAATAATAATAATAATAATAATAATAATAATAATAAGCTTAAGTAGCAGATCAGTAGGTTGGCTTTCTCAAGCCAACCTAATATACATTTTTAAACTTTGTGAATGTTATTAGACTTTTTAAATGGGCACGTGACCTACATTTTAAAATGGTAAAAGCCGTTGAACTGATTAACGTCAACGTTAGATTGCTGCGCACTGTCTGAGGTAAGACGCCTTTTCTTCACGACAAATTACTTCCGAAATATATTAAATACATATTCACTGATAATATTTGCCTTAAGAATATGTAGGTGTAAGTTAAATACGTAATGTGTATTTAAAAAAAAAACACGACTGGAACGCCGGTTATCAATATAAGACTATTTGAATATGGAACATTAAATTATATACTATAAAGAAATATAAAACGACAAACCATGACCTTTATCTCTTTCTCTAGGTAATATTATTGGTAAAAAAAACTTTAAAACGTGTGTTTTGGACGACGCTAAAGGCAGTTGAATGTTTTGACCGAACCATTGCAAAGAATCGGTTCAAATGAAAGATTCGTTAGTGACTCGGGTATCAGAGAAAACGTGTTTATGAGTTTATGACTCTATGTTCCTGTTTTTTTTCCTGCTATTGAGACACATCACAAGACTCCACCACAAGACCGTGAGAGGTCAAAGATTGTACACACTATTTCTTGGTTAAGAAGAAAGCTGCCATAAAATGATACAGTGACTCCTTACAGGAGGGAAAGGGTGTTTTAAAACCATATTATTAAAAAAAAAGGATCCAAATAATAAATAATGGCACATTTGCATATTGGGACATGGTCCTTTATACATTTAAACCTATTTGGAAGTAGATATATGTTTGACTACTTATATGGTCCGTATAGATACTGTAAAATGAAATTCCAGGATTTTTCAAGCACTACTTTTTTGATTTTGAGAGATTTTGAGATCTCAATAAATGAATAAATAAATGTATTACTTTTTTTGGTTAACCTGGCAACACATCCCTTACTCCAAACAAACAAAACACATATAGTTAAACCATGGTAACCACACATAAATCTATACATGATAGTTTAACTATGGTATTTATGAAACTGTGGTTATACAAAAAACATTGTTATTACATTTTTACTATATTAAAACCATGGTTAATTTTCTTAACTTTACCATTTTACAAATAAATCCTAATCTAATCATGACAAACTATATATCATTGGGAAGGCCTAAGACCACAAATTGTTACAATGTTACAAATTATGTAGGAAAATTAATAGATTAATTTATTACAAAATGTATAAAATTAATTACAAAAGGTTTTCGTTCATGAATTATAAAAATTTAACTTTGGATAGTGCATTTTTATGTCTATGTTTAAGATAGTGAGTGACAGTTAAAGGGTTAATGGTTGAACGTTTTCTACCGTTTAACAGAAAAAAAGTCGCGAATCAGCTCCGAAATCTTGATCTGAAACAAATGATTCACGATAAACGCCAAGATGTCCTGAACTGAATCAAATGATTCACGAACCGTACTCCGAAGTTTCAACCTGAAGCAAAAGATTCGCGAATCCGTTCCGAAGTTCCGATCTGAACAATGAATCGTGAACTATTATTTGGCCATCAGATCAGGACTCGGAATGATCACGAATCATTCAATTCGCGAAATGATTCACGAACCCGCTCTGAAGTTCTGATCTAAATTAAATGATTTGCGACACATGCTCCTTAGTCCCGATCTGAATCAAATGATTAGCAAACCTGCTCCGAGCTCCTGCCCTGCATTCCAGTGTGCATACTATCCACCCTATCTGGCCTGAATAGTATTGAAAATTACTACTATCGCACATAATTTAGGATGCATGGTGTGCACATTGGGATGCAGGCCTGGGGCCAGTTGCATAAACTTAGCCTCTATGTTAAGACAGTGTCTTAAGAACTAGTTTGACCAACTAGCAGTTAACTAAGGGGTAATCAGTCATATATTTTGGATTCAACTTAGACTAATCTAAGTTTTTATGTAACCGAATTTTACAAATTTTGACCAGACTTATAGAAAGAAATTAGATGACTAATTTTTAAGACTAGTCTAAACCTTTTATGCAACTGGCCCCTGATCTAATTAAATGATTCGCGATTCGAAGTCCCGATTTGAATCAAATGATTCAAATTTCCACTCTAAATCAAATGATTCGCGATACGCGATTTAAAGTCCCGATCTGAATCAAATTATTCGCAATACGCGATCCGATTGGAGCGCTTCGAAGTGAATAATTTTGCGACGCAGTGGTTTAACTGATTTGGAGTTTCGAAAAGTTTCGTTTCACCCATCACTATACGTGCTTTTTAAAATCATTACAAGCGATGTCGAAATTCTGAAATGAATGTATTTTAATTGTATCTGTTTTTTTTGCTACTGAATCGCTTGAAATGAATGATCGAAGTCACGAGTTTGAATCAATCGGAGTGGTTATGCTGACGTAAACGACTCAATGATTCAGTTCATCTGTTCCTCTTGTGGCGTCTTCAGCCGTGTTTATACGACAGCAGTACTACTACTGACATTAAATAATCGAAAAAATGTTTTTCAAATTGTTGAATTTTGCTTGAAAAGATGTGCTTATTGAAGAAATTAAACATTTATTTCATAGATACATTAAATAATTCAAACTGTTGTCATGTACCTCTTCAGGAATATTGCTATTTTCAAGTTTTCCAGGCCTTAAATTTCAAAAAGTCAAATTCAAGTACTTCAAGCAAAGAATTCAATCAATGACAGGAATTTTAACTAGGATAGAATAAAAAAAAGAGCCCATATGACTTTCGATAACAAAGCATTTCCTTTAGGTTTTGTCAGTCTATTTTATTGTTCAAAGACATGGAAGAGTTTGAGGATGACACTGTACAAAAGATAATTTGAGGGGAGGTTGAGATACAAAACTATTAAAAACAGCAATCGCAAGCAAAGTACGATCTTAAGGGAAATCTGAATGGACAAAAGCAAACAACTCATGGTCGACTGTACATGGATTTGCTGGCTAAGCTGTACAAATGTAAATACAGTTTAGGGTTCCAAGAGCAGTGCAATGCTTCTATTTACAAAAATATTACACTGATTTAACCACTTCACTTCAGGCCAGTGGCCGGTTAATTCAAAAGATGGAAAAGTAATAGACAAATGAAATAAATATTGTGGACAACATCTGTAACAAATGGGAAAAGCCTATAAAGATGCATAAATAAATTATTGCCCCATCATGCTTGAGAACAGTGTTTTTCCTTAAATAGATCCAGGATGCAGTCATACAGTCATCACCTACAGTATCTAAGCAGCAAGAGCGTCAGACATACAAAGCACTGCAGTTACTCAGTGTTGTCCAAACGAGATCACTGACAAAAATGGCTTGATATGGTTACATACACCATGAAAATGTTACATATTTCACATGAAGTGCATAGCCTACAGTGTTATTTGCATTTAAAAGTTACGAGCTCCTCAGTGACAGATTGGTAGATTAGTGTGATTTACATAAATTAACTAAAATATCACTGATTAGCTTCCTAAAGTTCTAGTTCACAAGTTTACATACACCTGACAACTGTTTCAAGTTAATGTTTGTTGCAGAAAAAGACAGTTTAAACACTGCATTGCTATTCCTGTAAACAATAAATGACACAATGAGAACTATTCAGGTCCACTAGCAGGAAAGATCAACCAATTAGTGGCTGGACAAAGAAAGTAAAATGATTTTAAAGCAAGTACTCAGGCACAGCCTTTGTCTGCTCATCATTTTTAAAAGAAAAACTTAAAAATATTTAGTTTCCAGTTCTAACAATGCACAGACAGCAAAAATGCAATATGTACATAATAGACGAAGCAGCAAAAATGTCTGAGCACTGTGACAAAACAGATACAAAGAGTGTAGCTGTTAAAAAAAAAAAAAACAGTGGCTAAGTAATAGTGGTCAATGTGGTAATTTTTGTGTTCTTTTTTTCAGACTTCAACCACTAAGTGATGCATAAACCCAGCCAAAAAAGCTCACAACTGCATGAGTGTCAGCAAAAGCCTGTTAATGCACACAGGTAAGATGAACCATAGAACAGTGTCTGTTATTTCTCATTCTCTTGGAAAATTGCAAGGAACACACCACTATAGCAATAAGGAAGGCCATAATTAAGACACATAATGATATGACCCAATGAGATCTTGCTCTCATTATAAACTCAACTTTTAGGATGTTTCAGGTTATGTTTCCATGCACTTTTTACAGTATTTATGAGTGGTAAAACATGTTAAGGTGATCAAAAATGCTAATGTGTACACGTGTTAGTGCCAATGAAAAGAAAAAAAGAAAAATCAACAAAACCTGATGAAACCATTACCTTCATACTCATGCATAACAAAAAGAAAAATATATTCACATTCACAAATTCCACCTTTAAGTCCACAGAATTTGCTGTGCGTTGTAGTACTTTTTGCTACAGTATCAGTTATTGACAGAACATTCCACAGTAGAGCAACACAATTGGTCCATTTGATGCCTGATTCAGAAGTTAGCGTCTTACCACACGTAGCGCGAGTATGTATGGACAATGTGTAGGTTTACATTTAAACACTGGATGCGCAGAAGACGTAAGGAGAATAGTTCCAGGGTTGGTGATTTGCCTTAGAGTCTGTCAGACAGTCTAAAAGTGGCTTTTCCAGTTCAAGTATATGGTGAGACAATTAGTGTTCGGCGGCTTTTTTTCTCACAGTAGGTTATTCAGCAGGCTGGAGTGAGTTATTTGATCCTGTGTTTTCCAACAATTACTTAAACAGGGAATTAGTCATGGTGTTTATGTTAAATACATTCACTTTGGTAGATAAGAATGAGAGATGCATTAATTAATTTGCTCATCTTCAAATATATCGTGCTATAGTGCCATTTCAGCTGGGACAAAGAAAAAAAAGAATATTTGCTTTCTATATCAAAAACCTAAACTTCATTCAGCTCAGCTGTCTGTCATTCTGATGATTTTATTCCACAAGCATTTCTCATATGTATGATTTCTCACAAAATGTAATCAGTTATATGTGATAATGATTCACCGTCACTCTGTTACCGTGCACAATGGTAAACATGGAGAAATGGCATTGTTAGAGCTTTAAAAATAAATTATTTTAAATACTTGATTCTGACATAGTTGCCATATATACACTACCAGTCAAAAGTTTTTGAACAGTAAGATTTTTAATGTTTTTTTTTCTTCTGCTCACCAAGCCTACATTTTTTCAATCCAAAGTACAGCAAAAACAGTAACATTTTGAAATATTTATACCTTTTAAAATAACTGTTTTCTATTATAAAATATTTTAAAACATAATTTATTCCTGTGAATTCAAAGCTGAATTTTAGCATCATTACTCCAGTCACATGATCCTTCAGAAATCATTCTAGTATTCTGATTTGCTGCTCAAAAAATATTTTTTATTTTTGTGAGGAAAACAGCAGAATAGATTTTTTTTCAGGTTGCTTTGATGAACAGAATGTTCAGAAGAACAGCATTTGTCTGAAATAGAAATCTTTTGTAACATTATAAATGTCTTTATCATCACTTTTGATCAATTTTAAAGCATCCTTGCTAAATAAAAGTCTTAATTTCTATAATTTCTTTCCCAAAAAGAATCAAAGAATCCTGAAAAAATGTACTAAACTGTTTTAAATGTTATTAATAGTAATACTACTAATAAAAATGTTTCTTGAACAGCAGATCAGCATATTAGAATGATTTCAGAAGGATCATGTGACACTGAAGACTGTAATGATGCTGAAATTATTGATTTGATCAGAGGAATATATTACATTTTAAAATATATTCCAAATGAAAGCAGTTCAAAAATATTTCACAATACTACTGCTTTTGCTGTTTTTGGATCAAACAAAGCAGGCTTGGTGAGCTGAAGAGACTTCTTTAAAAAAAAAAACATTAAAAATCTTACTGTCCAAAAACTTTTGACTGGTAGTGTATCTATTTTTGATTTTTAGATCTGTTTTTTTTAGATCTGTTTAGTTGACCATTATTCTATGCAACTCATTCTGTAAGACATCTTTTAATATTTTCTTTATGCAAAAGATTTGTGGGTGAAATCCATTCTAATACACAATTTTCCTGCCCACCTGATATAGCACTATAACTGTTTTAATTAATTGTAACATCAGTAAATTAAAATTTTAATTGAAAATTATGAGTATTCATTATTGTTTTTGGTCTTATTTACTAGACATGCACTTATAATGGCAAGAAACTCTGTATCTACCAAATGCCTTACGAATAGGGTAACCGATGTAAAGAAGAATTCTGCAACTCAGTTTCTAATAGGTGGAGTACAATCACCAGCCATTTCAGATTCTTGACAACTGGCCATCCTGTCTCCAAGCCTCAATGATAAAGGAGTGTTTTAGCTGTCAGCTGTGATGGATTCCCAAACTTAGTAAGTGTAGTGAGGTGTAGTGGATCTCCGTTTGGTCATGTTGCAGTCCTGCTAGTGTTTCTATGAGTTCAGCACATGGCGTGGCCCTGCCTGGGTCACTGGTGCACCTCGTTCTCAATAAGGCTGTCCTCTCCTGATTGGAAATCACCCTCGTTCACCACCTCCTCATCCTGCGACGAACCCTGCCCCTCGTCCTCGCCACTTCCCGTCTCGTCTGTGTTTGGGTCCTGTAGCACTTGGGCGACATACGTCTGCTGATGTAGAATAAAAAAGTGAAGATATAAAGTGAGAAAAAAAAATCATGTGACAATATCCAATTGTGTTGATGCTAGATAACAACTAGGGGTGTAAAAAAGCTTTTTTGCACATCATGATGTGCAAGATGTTGATGTGAGTAAAAACTTACCATGGACTTGACAGGTGGAGATGAATCTGGTGGTCGTCCATTGTCCACACCGTCCAAGTCGATCTGTAGAGAATTCAAGATCACACTGCAGTTTAGAGAAAGTTCTGGGCTTGGTTTTATTTATAAAAAACAAATAAAACAGACAGAGCTGTTTCTAACCTTGTAATTGTGCGCACTGAGGTATTTGAAATGACCAAACACGACATGGGAAAGGCAAACGATGATGGTGATGATCAAAACCACAAAGGTAAACATTGATGTTGGAGCAACAAAACCTTTAAAATCAAGAGAGAAGAGAGCAGGGGGGAAAATTCTATTAGAGATATGGCCACTCTCAACCTCGTCTTCCACTAGGCCACAATACTGTCCAAGTACCAGTGAGCAACCTCTCTGCCTACTGAGTGTGCCTAATGATGCCTAAAAATGCCATGTAGGTAGGCAGCTTGCTAAGGTTTATAACAGATCTACTAACAATTCTCTTACCTGTACGGACAGTAGAGAAGAAGAGCAGCCAGAAAAGGCAAAGGATGGGTGCTGCCACCACCTGGTTGACAGCTCCAGAGTGAATTTTCTTATCCAGTTTGGCAGGCAGGTAGGCATAATACATGTTATACCTGTCCACCAGGTGCTTCAGTAGCATGTACATCAGTCCTGCAGACAAAATTAAAGTCAACCTGTGTAAAACACACCACTACAATGCAGGAATTCTTTACAGGTCTTCGGTGAGAAATGTCACTCACCAAATGGTACAATAATTGGACAGGTGATGCTGTAAGTCATGACCACAGTAAAGACGTTCATCATCCAGGCGTACGCAGCTCCAAACTGGAACTCATAAGCTTGATGCTGTAACAAAATGAAACCAAGAGGATATGAGTTATTGAGCGTAGGCTGAGTATAATGACTTTTGTACTAAAAACTACACAGACCTTTTTCACGTTGCGCCTCTCAGCAGCGGAACGTGCCAGACAGAGCCGGATCATGTACATAAGAAAATAAGGGATGCGTAACAGGTCCATGGCGTTACCAATGAAGGCAGACGCAATGACATAGTTCACAAAGAAAGCTCCATTATCTGGAAGGAAGACACACCTAACAGAGGGAAAAAAAAGAAATAAAGCCATATGTATTGTAATAACAACCCCTGTTACACAGGATTTTAGAGTTGCAAATCCTCTCATGGACTTACTCGAATCGGACTTTTGCCTCGTCGAGGAATTTCTTGTCGAAGAGCCAGCGAAAGAAAACATCCAAACTGCATTTGGGAAAAGATTATGTGAAATGTTTAATACAACTGAGAAATAGGCAACAAGGCAAACACAACCTGGATAAAAAGTTTATATGTTTTCCACTTTCTATAATCAGAAAGAATCTTTTTGATGTGAAAATACACAAAAAGGCAATATTTGTATTGAAAAAAAGATGATAATTTTTGATATTTTTTACTAGTGGGTGCAGGACACTATATTTCATTTATGTAAGTGAGAATAGCAAAATGAAGTAAACTGTGACATTATACCCAAAAATTCTTCATACAGTGGATTCGCAGTAAAACTGATAAAGAATTTGGGACCAAAATTTACTCAGACACCATGTTTTGCTTAGGTGTTTTTTCCTTAATTGCTAATGTGACCTTTTTACACCACAGACTGAACAAAATTAAGCATTGCTTGGTAACTGGTCCACAAAGTATTGATAGTTGTGTAAATATTGTTATACTAACAGTTAACATTTAACATAAGGCAGCAACTTAAAACGTGAAAAAAAATTAAGGGGTTTGAATACTTTTGCAAGGCACCGTATATCCGGTATATGTTTAGGAAAACATTACTTCATTCATCATTCTTAACCCTATTTAAAGTTAAAGTGCACCATATAAATGGTTATGATGCAAAACCTAAAATTAGGGCTTAGTAGCAGAAATATTGCTGAAGAATGTTGATACCTAATAAATTCATAAGACTTAAATACATGTCTTCTTCAAGCTAGAAAATTCAATACTATTTGCTGTTAGTGCTATTTGAAGGCATTTGAAAAGTTAAGATGGGATGTATATGTAAACCGAGTGTTAAAAAATACCTGCTCAGTCCTAAAGATGGCAGCAGCAGAACCATAAAGATGAGGAAGGTGTAGCATTTGTGCATGGTGGTTCTGTTTTCTCCAGATCTAAAGGGAAAAGTCATGAATATTTTGAGCTTAGGACCACCAGAAAATAGTTTAGGTTAGAAACTCTAACTGATGAACAATTCCAGGTCATTAAAATACATGCATATACAGAATTTGGCATTGTACCGTGTCCAGTGGGCCTCAAAGAAGGCGGAGTAGTAGACGATGGTGGGGAGAAGGGCCGAGAAGCACCACAACAGCAGGGTGGGGAAGAACTGAGTGATGATGGGGTTCTGGAGGAACAGACATGAGGGAAGGAAAGGAGGTGATGAGTGACAGAATCATGATCCAATAATCACACTGCATTTGATGCTCATTAACACCCAGTCTCCTTACGTTCAGATACTCCACAGGTTTGGTGACATTGAACTTGTCCATGGTGGAGATGATGATGGCAGGGGTGGTGAGGAAGAAGAGCAAGATGAAGAGAAAGCAGTTGATGACAAAGCAGCGGAGCCACCACTTGAGGCCACCAATGGACAAATGCTCCCTGTGAAGAACAAGGTACAAGTCACGATTTATTAATACTATATGTATATGCAACAAAATGTAACTATATTATCATCCAGCTCTTTATATGAAGTTGAATATGTCAGTATGCACACAAACATTAACGTCATGATTTTCTATAAAGCTACTTTGCAACAATGTGGATTGTGAAAAATGCTATATAAATGAATTTGACTTGATCATTGTCTCCTAAAATAGCCCACGGACCTGCACAATCTAATGCATATTGCATTTTAAATGGCAAGCCCTAGTCACTATCATACATCAGTGATATGCATTATAGATCCAGTTCTGAATGAATTATTATTGTGGTATTATCGATTTTAGATTTACCTGCACCTAAAAACAACTAACTGTGGTCAGTCCCTTCCTATCTAAGTGGGTATTTCTTGGCCAGAATGAGACAGCAAAGTGGATCCTGGTTTATGTCCAAAGACTAGCTCTGAGACTAGGATCATAATGGATCAAATTCATGACATTAAAGATGAGGATATTACCAGTAAACATTCTGTGGATCTGGAGCATATGTGACTGTCCAGTTGTACGTGTTGAGAAGGCTGCTAAAGGGAGAAGACTTTGGGTCTCGTCGACAGTGACAGCCATGACACTGACATGCGTTAAAATCTTTCAGGATTCTGGGAAGGGTAAAAATCAGATGTTAGTATTATTTTTTTTTCTGGTAAAGTATTGTGATGGTAACATGATAATATCAGGTAATACCATGATGCTGAATGGTTATAATATTCATGTGCAGTTTCACATGGTACCACAATGATACTTTTTGGTAAGCGTTTTATTCACACACAAAGACCAAAACGTCTATTAGACTTACAGGGCTGTCGTTGCTTCATTCTGGAAGGTAACAAAAGCCATTCCCAGAGGTTTAGTGTTGACTTTCTCTCGTTCTTTTCTGTATTCTTCCTTCAGTTTGGCCTCCAGCTTAGTGTAGTAATTCACAGCATCTTCCTGCAGGAATGGATTAACATTACACCATTTAGACATCACTACTAAAATGCATTTGTTTATATATATATTTTTTTACTAAAGTCTGTATGATATTCTGGTAAATAGATATGGCTTATGGTGGTTATAAAAATCTCACTGATTTATGTTACAAGCTATCAGAATTTCATCTTACTTTTTGGCCATAAAAATATCAACTGAACTAAACTGCATATTTTTGCGTAGTTTAAACATCTGAATAAAA
Source organism: Labeo rohita (assembly GCF_022985175.1). NCBI lineage: Eukaryota > Metazoa > Chordata > Actinopteri > Cypriniformes > Cyprinidae > Labeo > Labeo rohita. The sequence continues at coordinate 32,370,611 of NC_066881.1, read as the reverse complement.
CTGAGGTAGTTTTTCCTCCTCGAGTATGAGCTCAGTATTCTTCTGTATCACACTATATGAGCCATACAAGCCTGGTGTATCAAATAAGATACTTAACAAAAACACATACACTACCAATCAAAAGTTTTTGAACAGTAAGATTTTTAATATTCTATAAGAAGTCTCTTCTTCTCACAAAGCCTGCATTTATTTAATCCAAAGTGCAGCAAAAACAGTCAAATTCTGAAATATTTTTAGCATTTAAAATAACTATTTTCAATTTAAATATATTTTAAAATGTAATTTATTCCTGTGATTTCAAAGCTGAATTTTTAGCATCATTACACGATTCTTCAGAATCATTCTAATATTCTGATTTGCTGCTCAAAAAAACTATTATTATTATTATTACTACATTAAAAACTGAGTAGAGCCGAGTAGAATTTTTTCAGGTTTCTTTGATGAATAGAAAGTTCAGAAGAACAGCATTTATCCGAAATAGAAATCTTTTGTAACATTATAAATGTCTGTTAATTCTTTTGATCAATTTAGCACATTGTTCCTAAATAAAAGTATTATTTTCTATCATTTCTTTTGCTAAAAAAAAATTGTTCTGACTCCAGGCTTTATAATGTATGATGTTACAAATGCTTTTTATTTCAGATAAATGCTGATATTTGGATCCTTCTATTCATCAAAGAATCCTGAAAAAAGTACTCAACTGTTTTAAATATTGATGATAATAAAAAATGTTTCTTGAACAGCAAATCAGCATATTAAAATGATTTCTGAAGGATCACGTGACACTGAAGACTGGAGTAATGACGCTGAAAATTTAGCTTTGCATCACAGAAATAATAACATTTTACAATATATTCAAATAGAAAACAGTTATTTTATTATTTTTGCTGTACTTCGCGGAACAAGTAAATGCAGGCTTGGTAAGCAGAAGAGACTTCTTTAAAAGCATTACTTTTGACTGGCAGTGTATGGAAACTTTTTTTCTGACTATTTTTTTCACGTCAGGCTTTAAAATGACTGTCCCTCTGGATTCCTTTACTAAGAAATTAATCAAAAACCCTCCTGTTTTAAGCTTTGTACACCTGGCAGTTAAGTGCTTGTTTTTCCGCCAGTCATACTGACTACATCATTACAGTCATTGTCCAGCAGGGGGACATGATGCACTACAAAAAAAAATGACTCTAGTGACAAATGGGAAATCTGTTTATCTAATAAGGACGCTTGGGAGCTGCTGAATAAACCCGTGCTGATGTTGAACACGTCTCACAGCAGCAGAGCGTACATCATCCTGACTGTAAATATAATGAAGCGGAACTAAAGGCAGCACACGAGACAGAGAATGCGATATCCTGACTGATGGGAAAACGTTGTGCATTCGTAATGACATTTCTGAGTTATATTTAAATGTGAAGTGAAACGCATGGGGATTCATTTACTAATGAGGGAGCTAGGAACCCGCTATTTAACAAAACACTTAAGAGGTTATAATGCATGTGATCTGACCTGCTCGCAACCTGCGATGATGCAGCAGCACAGGTGGCCGCAGGGTTTGGGGTTAATCATAGTGGGGATGTGCTCCTTGGCCATCAAGTCTGTGTAGAATTTTTTGCTGCGTTCTGCCTTTTTCCTGAATAAGACAAAGTCAAGAACATTGGATTGAGCTTGATTGTGAAGCTTACTTCCAAAACATTTTAGTTACAACTTCCATGAGTAAGGTACAACAGAGGTCGTGTTAACCGAAAATTGTGATTTTTTTTTTAATCAGTGAATGAAAAATCTGAAGGCCATCTGTCATTTTGACAGATTACACTAAGGGTGATCTATTGTAAATTGTAAATTGCAATCCCACCCCTGTCCAGTTGGGGGCGAGTGCGCTCCAGTCTGGCAGCAAAGCAGGGGATCCAGAACAAAAACGAAACTGTCACGAATGTTTTCCTATGCGTTTGATTACGCACAGGTGAGTACCCAGAAGCTACAACGATCTATCATGCCACATTAAAGAGTGCCAAAACGGTATTTATTGCTTGAATTTCCTAATGAAATGGACAGAATTTGAAATCTGAGATTTTGTTTCATAACAAAAGTAACGCAAAGCTTAGCCTATTGCGATTTCTTGGAAGGAAGACGCACTATGTACTGTTCATTCTTCAGCTGAAAACAGCATAGACCACAAAATTTATTGTGATTTAAGAATCGATATTGTTTTTTTATTTGTTTATCCAGCCCTAGCGTATTTTGTTGTTTTTAAACACTACGGTGTCGTCCTGTAGGTTCATGATTAAAAATGAAAATGTGAAACAAAAATAAAAGCAATTAAATAAGTTATTGTATTTAAAATATGAAAATTAAAATGACTGCTATTAATAGATTATGACAGAATTTTTACGACCCTGTCCGTCAAAATGACGGACAATGTTAAAGTCTAGTGCTACCTCTGGGTACAAAATAGTTTAGTATTTTCAGGTCAATTTAAGTCAATTTTTTGGTTCTTTTTCCATCAAAGGGTCACTGAAAGCAGAATGTTGTTTGGAAAATACTGTTTAGTTGACCTCAAAAGGTCAGAATCAAAAAGGAGTTGTTTTATTTGTTTATTTAAATGAGGCCTGCAATATGGTTTAAAAGTAAGTTTGGGTGATTGTAACTCTGCAGGAATGTACATTAAAAAACATGAAAATGACAAAAAAACAAATCTGTACCTTATTCATAAAAAGTTCCTTGAATAGTGTACTTAAAATGGTGACTGAAACTTGTCTAAGCTTGTAATTTGTACCTTACCTTTCAGACTCCAGGGACATAAGCTTGGCAACATTGTAACAAATGCGAGCATCCAGAACTGCGCAGTTTTCATATGCTTTCCTGGATATTAACACAAAGAGAGAGAGAAAAAAAAAAGTGTAAGAGAGACAGAACTCCCATGAGGGGGACAGGAAATAGTTCTACTAATTCCCACTTTCTGCTTTAACCTGGCATGGGAACACAGTGTTGATAGTCTTGCAGGAGCCAGGCTTCAGTATTGTCTGGCGCACACTGTACTTTATGCTGGCCAAGAATGGCTCACTTAGACAGGAAGAAACTGGCTGACATGTAAAATGACCAGCCACTGTTTCTTTTTATGTGATGCATAAGGGTGAGTAAATCGAAAATCAATGGTACCAAAAATAGTAGACTGGCATGCAACAAATGGGAAGGCTTTTTAAATAATGACACAGCAGTCTTTGTGCAACGACGTACAGTACACACGACACTGAAGACATTAGTGGAATATAATGTGTACACTATGAATTTCAAAATTTCCATCGATCCTAAAGTAATAGGTGTGGGAGTCTAAACAACTGATGACTCTTTTTCCAGTTGACTGCATTAGGACAGACTGCAATATGCTTTGAGACTGATATCTGTTCTGTTTGTTCTATTCTTCCTCTTCGTCCTCTATCTACACATCCTGCTTTCTATTTCTCAGTCGGTTTGGTGGTCACTCTTGTTCTAGAAATCCTTGACCCAGAAGAAGTTAAAGACACGTATTGTCCTGACACATTCTTTGGCAGTAAATGAGATTAGATAAACTGAGTAGATGGACACACTGAGCATCTTGTAGCCACATGACCACTTTAGACCACTTAAAACGAAAAATGTTTGTCATTGTCTTACATGAGTCACACCTCCAGACCAAGCTCAAATTTACTGTGTGGAATGGGAAACCTTAAAGGGCCAGTCCTCCCAAAAATGAAAAATCTGTCATTATTTACTCTCCCTCATGTCATCCCAAATTGAATGACTTATGCAGAACACAAAAGAATATCCAAAAAATGGTCTGACAATTTATCAAAATATTTTCTTGGAGTGTTCTACAAAGGAAAGCAAGTCATACAGGTGCATAAATTACACATTTTGTCCTTGCAGCTAATGGAAAGACAGATCCTAATTAAAGGAGTAGTTCACTTCCAGAACAAAAATTTACAGATAATGTACTCACCCCCCTTGTCATCCAAGATGTTCATGTCTTTCTTTCTTCAGTCGAAAAGAAATGATGTTTTTTTTACATTTCAGGATTTCTCTCCATATAATGAACTTCTATGTTGCCCCTGAGTTTGAACTACCAAAATGCAGTTTAAATGCAGCTTTAAAGGGCTCTAAACGTTCCCAGCCGAGAAAGAAGGATCTTATCTAGCAAAACATTCGGTTATTTTCTAAAAAACAATTACAATTTCTAGACTTTTGAACCTCAAATGCTAATCTTGTCTAGCTCTGTGATGTGCATGCGTACTGTGTGCACTCAGGTTTAATACAGTTAGGGTATGTCGAAAAACTTCCATTTCATGAACTGGAATACGCAGAGCTAGACAAGATGAATGTTTGAGGTTAAAAAGTATATAAATTGTAATTTTTTTTTAGAAAATTACTGATCGTTTTGCTAGATAAGACCCTTCTTCCTCAGCTGCGAATGTTTAGAGCCATTTGATGCTGCATTTAAACTGCATTTTGGAAGTTCAAACTCGGGGCAACATAGAAGTCCACTATATGGAGAGAAATTCTGAAATGCTTTCCTCAAAAAAGAATTTCTTCATGACTAAAGAAAGACACGAACATCTTGGATGACAAGGGGGTGAGTACATTATCTGTAAATATTTGTTCTGGAAGTGAAGTACTTCTTTAACATTGTGACACAGAATGCGTATTGAGAAACTTACTCAAAATGCTGCTTTATTTGACTCTCTTCTGCATATTTTGCAATCCCGTTAATGAATAAAGTGCGTTTCACCTGTAAAAGGAGACAATTTGGAGACATCAGAGTTTATTTATTATCCTTTCAACCATAATATCGATCAATGCTCTATGTTGATCACCATTAACAGAGCAATGTTTCATAGCACTAAACTATGAACCTTAGTCATATTTCATTTGACGCCAAGTATGAATCTGTGAAGAGACAGACGTACAGTCTGTTTGCATTGATAAAAAATTATGAAACAACCTTCCAGGTTTACAGTGTTTGCCTATTTATCTGTTCACATTATCCCACGGTTTCAAAGGACAAGGCTTAAGCCTAGTCCCAGACTAAAATGTAAGTCTGAGCTGTTTCAGTTGAAAAAAACTTGCACTGACTGATCTTAAAATATGTCAGATTCATTGTTTTGCCTTAAGATGCACATCAGTAATGTTTTTACCTAAGGCATATTTATGAAAACTACTTAAACATCCTAATTGAACTATGGCCTAATCCTGGCTTTACCTAAGCCCTGTCTGTGAAACTGGGCATATAATATTTTTTTCTAAAACAACACTTTCTCATTTTTTTTAGCCCAATCAATTTTTAAGTTCCACTTTTCTTTTTTTCCATTTTAAATATCCTGTTTCACCATTTAAATATGCTAGATTATGTAAGTAAAGTGGGTTGCAGTGCAATGTTTACTTAAAATCGGCCAGTGTTTTGGGCTTAAAAGTAGAAGTGTGATACTTATATGTGACCCTGGACCACAAAACCAGTCTTAAGTAGCATGGGTATATTTGTAGCAAGCTAAAAATACACTGTATGGGTCAAAATTATTACATTTTTAAATGCCAAAAATCATTAGCATATCAAGTAAAGATCATGTTCCGTGAAGATACTTTGTAAATTTCCTACCATAAATTTATCAAAACGTAATTTTTGATTTAGTAATATGCATTACTAAGAACTTCATTTGAACTTTAAAGGCAATTTTCTCAATAGCTAGATTTTTTTGCACCCTCAGATTCCAGATTTTCAAATAGTTGCATCTCGGCCAAATATTGTTCTATTCTAACAAACCATACATAAATGGAAAGCTTAATTATTAAGCTTTCAGATGATGTATAAATCTCAATTTTACAAAATTGACCCTTACAACTGGTTTTGTGGTCCATGGTCACATATTCTGTGTTATGATTACTTTGTGTTAAATGATATTATGCCAAATATGCTGTAGATAGGAACTTGTATAGAACCCAGAACATTTCTATGCAGTTTTTTCTGCTCACCAAGTCGTCCTCTTTGTAGTGCATCTTTGACGTGTGTCTCCTCATGCTGTACACAGTCAGTAACAGATAGAAGAAGGCAAATGTAGTGTGCAGCCATAGCAGGTTATTACTGAAAAAGAGCAAAAACAAAGGGATGATTCATTCATCAACAGTCATTCGAGAGTTATTTCAGTGTCACAGATATTACCCGGGCTTACCCAGAATTTAAGTTGGCTATTGTAGTTCGCCCAAAACTGTAGGCATTATCTTCTGCAAGAAGAGAAGACATGAAACGGGTCATACGGAATCTTTAGTCATATAAACTACAGAAAGCAAAACCCGAATGGCTGTGTTCAGATGGGTAATCCTAGATAACTCATCCTCAAACTTTTCTGACTCACCTAATAGGTCTCCTGAGAAGTTGACAGGCAGGACGATGCCCACGGAGAGCACGCCCACCACCACCAACAGACCAATGATGTGCCGCTGGAATGAGAGGTAGTGCACCGAATCCTCACCACACTTCTCCCTGATCTCGTCATCTCTGTAAAGGTGAGAGAGATATGTCAGTATAACATTTACAGGCAGATGTCTTAAACTTCATTTGACTGATGGGTAAATAGCATATTCACAAAGCAATATACCTTAAAATTAAACCCTAATGTAATGTATTTGCTTTGGATTTACATTTACTATTCTGCAGAAGACTTCAAACACTTCATTTAAAAAAAAAAAAAAAAAAAAAAAATTTGAAAAAATATGAGTTTTGCAAACAAAACAAAGAATATTAATAAATAATAATAAATTATTATATTATATAAAAATATAACAATATTATGTTCACAATATAAACACTAACAATGAAATATTTGATGAAAATCTGATTATAGTGCACAACAGTGAATAGTATAATGTAATATAATACTTCTAATACTACTTCTAATTTGAAAAGGACCCTGGGAACTGCTGACATGTAAATGTGGTTATGTGTTAACATACTGAGTTTTGTGATCAGCAATCCAATTATTTTGTAATGAGTTGATTCAGCATGTTAGCAATAATTAGGAAGTCTTCATTTCAGTACTTACAGTATGTTCATAAAGTAAAAGCATTAAGGACTCACTTTATCCTGAAGATGGCAGTGAGCCAGGCACAGAAGCCCTATAACAAAGACAACGAAAAGAACATCACATTCAGTGCACTCTAACCGTCGTCTGTCAGTCACCTCCACATTCAGAGACATTGATAGTCTCTAATGCAGTTTGAGGAGTTGTTAGAGGCTGCGTAGGTGCACATGACACCAGTTTGCATAAGTGCAGTTATTCCAGATCACAGCGGGGAAGGGAGAGGCAAACAAATGGCTGTCAAAAGGCGTTATGTGTGCTATTATGAAATCCACAGGTGTGTGTGCATTAAGGGGGATAGAGCTACAGTAGATGGCAAGAAATTCTTCCTGCGTGGGCTTTTCAAACTGTGTGAACATGAGCGTGAGAGTGAATACGTGAGCTGGGAAGACAAAGGGTATGTTCAGAATGGGAAAATTTATAGCACCTTTTAATTCATTTGTAGCTTGTATACTGTGAACTCTATTCAGAGAGCGAAATCCCTTTCAAATGACTCATGCCAGGGCATGCACCTCTCGACTTGTCGTGCTGCTTTGACCTTCACATAATGAGCATTGCAGATATAGCCTTAAGGTCTGTACACAACAAGGACAACAATTTACGATATCTATAACTGTAAAGCTTTAACAACCATTCTAATTCTATAAAAACACTATTATATAACTATAATAACAAGCCAGTGTTATTTTAGTATAATTGATATAATATTATAACTCTGATTAATTTTGTGAATTAGCTTTTATTTTTATATTGTTTCTTTTAATTGTAGTAATTTTGTAAGTGTAATTTTGTCATTTTATTAGTTTTTTTTATGTCTATATACACTGCTGTTCAAGTTTGGTATCAGTAAGATTTTTACAAAAATACAGAAAAAACAGTAATATTGTGAAATACCATTACAGTTTAAAATAAAGGTTTTCTATTTTAATATATTTTAACATATAATTTATTTCTGTGGTGCAAAGCTGAATTTTCATCAGCCGCTACTCCAGTCTTCAGCGTCACATGATCCTTCAGAAATCATTGTAATATGCTGATATTACTTTATCAACGAAGCAGCTGTGCTGCTTAATATTTTTTGGAACCTGTGATTCTTTTTTTTTTTTTTTCCAGGATTCTTTAATGAATATACAGTTTAAAAGAACAGCATTTATTCAAAATAGAAATATTTTCTAACAATATAAGTCTTTGACATCACTTTTTATCAATTTAACACATACTTGGTGGACAAAAGTATTAATTTCTTTCAAATTTATATTGTTTAATTAATTTATATTTAAGTTTATATTGTTACAAAAGATTTCTATTTTAAATAAATGCTGTTCTTTTAAGCTTTTTTGATTTATTAATCCTGAAAAAAAAAAGCAGCAACTGTTTTCATCACTGATAATAAATCAGCATATCAGAATGATTTCTGAAGGATTGTGTGACACTGAATACTGGAGTAATGATGCTGAAAATTCAGCTTTGCATCACAGGAATAAATTACATTTTAAAATATTCACATAGAAATCATTTTTTTTTCTGGATTTTTGATCAAATAAATGCAATCTTGATAAGCATAAGAAACCTTTAACTTCTAACTGATCCCCAACTTGGAAGTGGAAATGGAAGGTAGGTCTTTATGTTTTAGTTTTAGTTATTTTAGTACTTTAAATTAAACTAAAAGAAAATGAGAAATTATTTGTTGGCAGCTAAAATAAATTACCTGTTAAATGAAACAAAATAACTTATTTTATGCTTAAGTTTCAATTAATGATAATAACCCTGATAATGACCCAGAAACAATATAATTAGAATCAATTACAAAACTAATTTTTCTAGTAACTTATGAATGCTAAAAAATATATACAGGTGATCAATTTACTATTTAGTAATGTGCATAGAATATGTTTATATACTGTATGTTGATTATTCTCTGAATGTACAACAAAATGTATCTAGAAGTTTCTATACAGCAAAATAAAGCTTGATGCCCATTGAATGCTGTTTTACATACACGTTTTAACATTTTAGGGAGAATACAGGGTAAAATGAAAGGATGCTAGTATTCCATTCTGAACTTAGCCTTATGTATCCACACTGATGACCTTGCAAGCTACTTACGTTGTCCCTTTGGTCAAAGTCGACCGAGCTGGACACAGAGGTGAGACGCTCGTATCGGGAGTCTGCAGGTGTCTGCATGGCGGAGGCCACACTGAACACAAACACACATAATCAGACACGTGCCCTCGGAGCACAGCACTCAAGCTAACACAGAAGCGTACAGTCACTTAATGGCATGCCACTTCATTCAGCAGTAATTAGAATGAAGACCGTAGATAATGAAAGATCTGTATAATCATGTTAAAGGACTAGTTCATCCCAAAAAGCAATGTGATTATGCATTGAAAATCTGCAGATCTCTTTTCTCAAAACCTGATATATAAAGTTCTCAAAAACATGTATATTGTGTGTGTTCCACAGGTTGAGGAAATGACAACATTTTAATTCTGGATGAACTAATCTTTTAATAATTGCCAACTTTATCTTAGCATCTTCACAGGTTCAATTCGATGCAAGCTTTATTAATAAGTGATGGGCACTGCTAGGCCCTCCAAGCTCAGGTTACTCCGGCTATATCAGGCCATATCAAGGCTAACCACATGTCAGGCATGCAGCAATAAGTGACTGTGCGAAAAACTCAAACACAGAGTTAGCATTAGCGATTGAGAGGCGTTGCACACAAACTGTTCACAAAGAGACTGCAGTAAACCTAGAAAGGAGAAGAACATGCAGAGATAGGAGCATAAATTTAGAGTTGATTAGAGCCAAAGTGTGTTAAACAGAGAAAGACTCATCAAGAACTGAGCAGAGATACTACTAGTAGATGATACAGTAGCCTCCAAAAGCTATACTTCATACAGAATGAACTTCAGTGCATTAGGTAACAAAATATCAACTGCATTGAGCTTAGAAGTGAGGGTGTGCTGTTTTTCTTTAAAATAAAATTGACAAATGACATTTCGTTTGTCTATATGCATGTTTACACTACCACTCAAAAGCTTTTGGACAGTAAGATGTTTTTATGTTTTTAAAGACATCTCTTTTGCTCACCAAGCCTGCATTTATTTGATCCAAAATACAACAAAAGCAGTAATATTGTGAAATAACTGCTTTCTATTTGGATGTAATTTTATAATGTCATTTATTCCTGTGATCAAAGGTAAATTTTCAGCATCATCACTCCAGTCTTCAGTGTCACATGATCCTTCATAAATCATTCTCATATGCTGTTCAAGAAACATTTTATTATTATTATTATTATTATTATTATCAATATTTAAAACAGTTAAGTTTTTTTTTTTTTTTTTTCAGGATTCTTTGATGAATAGAAAGATCTAAGGATTTATCTGAAAGCATTTATCTGAAATAAAAAAAAAAAAAAAAACCTTTTGTAACATTATACATGATACCATTCAAAAGCTTGGAGTCAGTATGTATATGTATATGTATATATATATATATATATATATATATATATATATATATATATATATATATTTTCTTTGGGCAGGGAAAGAAATTACAGAAATTAAAACTGGTATTTAGCAAGCATGCTTTAAATTAATAAAAAAAAGTGATGATAAAAACATTTTTAATGTTACAAAAGATTTCTATTTCAGATAAATGTTGTTCTGAACTTTCTATTCACCAAAGAAACCTTACAATCAGAAATTCTCAACATAATAATAATAATAATAATAATACAAGTTTTTTAAACAGCAAATCAGAATATTATAATGATTTCTAAAGGATCATGTGACCCTAGTAATGATGCTAAAATTCAGCGTTGAAATCACAGGAATAAATGACATTTTAAAATATCTTCAAATAAAAAATAAGTTATTTTATATAGTAATGTTGACTGTACTTTGGATCAAATAAATTCAGACTTGGTAAGCATAAAAAAAAAAACCCATTAAAAATCTTCCTGTTCAGCATTAATAAAGTACTGGCCAGTGTATGTGTCATTCTCTGGCTACGATATTCACAAACATTGGGACTGATTCTAAAGAGGACCACTTCTACAGGGCACTTAGAATATGTATTAATCCTATCTAATTGTCAATTGACAAAAACAATCAAACAACTGGACAAATCACAGGTATTAATCAAAACTAGGTCTTCCATTTACACAGGGGTTCTCTATGTCACCACAGGATGTTTTACCTCTCCCTGTAAGCCTCTTCCCTGAGGGACCTATAGGGTGCTAAGACCCTGGCCAGAAAGTGCACGCTTAAAGGAACGAAAACGTATTATTTAAAGGTGAAATGTGTTTTTGCAACCATTTGTCCAATTCCAGAGTATACTATAAGTAAACCATGTGTAGTTTGACTTTCTGAAGGGTTCAGCTCATTGGTGCTTGCAAAACATTGCTCTGTTTGTTTTAAAGTGGTCCAACTTGTGCTGTGAGTTTGGGACAGGACTGTTTATCTGGAAGACAAAGTTGTGAAAATGTGGTAGGAGAGTTTAGTAAATCTCTTTGGAAACATTTACAATTTCATTTGGCGCAGAAATGACAATTCACCTTTAAAAGACACAAATCCAAAAGAAACACAATTATATTGATTAGTTCAGGTAAATGTGATGAGTATCTTGAGAAACCCTCAACCAATGGACTCTAGGAAGGAAGTAATTTTAAAAAAGGACAATACAAAGAAGTAAAAAGAGTTAGAAACAGTACACAGTGAACAAAATCACCCCAAATATTCCTGACAGAGCACACAGCAGAAAAAAATGCCAGAAGGTAATTTCAAAAAGCAGACACAAGGCGTCCTTGGAAGAGAGAGCTGAAGTTTAAAAACAACACATACTATTCCTGCTCGTCCAGACGCTGATAGTGCTGATTCCGCCTACGGCTGAGGGAAAAGAAATGATTCAAGTTCATGCTTAACAAAAGTTAGTCAAAATATGATATCATTCATTTTGAGGAAAAACATTCTATTATTCGGCTCATGCAAGTTATTACATGTCATCAAATAAAACCTTTGGTGAATCTTGCATTCTTAGCGTTAGATGGCACGTGACTCTCTTTTCTTTCTTTATTATAAAACAAAATGAAATACAAAAATATATAGTAGTCAACATTTGAAGTGGATCAAAAAAGTTAATCAAAGTTGTCCTAAGACAAGAACGGGTATTGTTTTGGCTTTAGGACAACTTTGATGAAAGGTTTTGATGCACTTCAAATGTTGACTGCTGTATATAAGAATGAATAGTTTTAGATTAAATATACTGCAAGATTGCTGATTAAACTAATTTTCTATAGCTAATAGCGTGTAGATCCAGGTTTGCTGACAGCTTTACAGTTCCACATTACTTCACGCTTGTAAACTAGTAATGTCAGCTTGACCTGTTTTTGTAAGCAAGATTAATCTGTGACATAAGGAAATAGCTCTACACCAGAGACCGTTTCAGGGACGAAAACATGGAAAATGCCTTGGGACAAACTCACGTACATGTGATAACAATGGTAGGAGTGCAGTACTTAACTGTTGAATTATTCATTAAAAATGTAATGCGTTGCCAAGTTGTAACACACACTCCGCTTCATGAGTAGACTTCTCAGGGTTTCACTCTTTAACTTTTATGACATTTAAAAAGAGAACTGAGCAGTCGTAATGTATTTCCCTGTTGTAATTCAGGGAAATGTTTATGGAAGTAAATGTTCAAAACAGATCAATGAATGTAGGGTGGGTACACACAAAAACCCATTACATTTATTTTAGGGTTGACACCTCCTTAAATAATCCTTAAAAATGGCTAGATGCCACCCAAGACTTGGTCTTAAAATATAGTGACTGGATCTGACTCAGGCTGAATCAAACATGGAGAGCAGCTTTTGACATTTGCATAGTAAAAATGTGACTGTTGGATCTGACAGTACAAAAAATTTTTTTTTTTTTGAGATGCCCGGAATATAATCAGATCTCCTGTGCACTTACATGCTTCTTACAAAGGCAGGGTCATATTACTAATCCAATAAGACTGGCTGAGCTTTTGCAAAGGTAGAAGCTTCAGATCTGTACAACCAATCCATTAGCTAAATCCATTATGCAGCTGCTGAGATCATGCTGCTGGCTCGCAGCGTTAAATGCAAGAAACGCACTGCTGCAGGATGCATTTTCTCCTTTATTTCACCAAATCATGACTGATGAATGAAGTGCCCAGCTGTAAATATATAGTCTGATGATTTCACAAAATGTTACTCGGTGCAGGAAAGATGAGTGTTTGTTTGGGGTTAAGTTGGGGCCAAGAGCATGCTGTGATAATGCAGCCAGCTGAGGCCACAGTATACACGCTGGGAATACAGTCATAATGGTGCAGTCGTGACAGTTTTATAGTTATTTTTTTAATCGTACATTAATAGAAATGACTTTTTTCAATATTACGTTAATGCAAATTAAAATTACTGCACATTACAGTAATGAGAATAATGACAGAACATAGCCTACATGTGACGAAATGGTAAATTAACTACTAAAGCTACTATTCATTTTTACCTGTCAGCATCAGAGACCAACGCAAGACGGCCATAATCCCACGCCACCTTCCTCAAGACAGAGAACACACATAGCAGCACCTGGAGATGCAGAACATTCATGTTAGAGTCAAATTCCTCATGCATTTAAACACAAATCTCTTTTTACAGCACCACAAATGTGTGACAAATAACATGCAAATCGAGCACAATTACGAAACATGCATTCCTAAAGTGCTAAAATTTAGAACCGCAGGAAAACAAGAACATAGCTGAATACTCTGAAATATGTGCATTGTGGATCGTAAAGGCCTGCAGTATTTCACAGAAAGCTCTGCTGACATCCACCAAATCTGATACAGTTTCACACTAGTTTATTAACACTTACATTATGCATTTAGCAGACGCTTTATTCAAAGAGGTTTAAAATAGAGGAGCATTAGCAGTATGTCACAGAACCAGCAATTTTCTCAGTATACAATGCCAAGTTTTTTTTTTAGATCACCAGATTAGGAAACAAAGTAGAGCAGAGAAAAAATTTAGAGAATAGAAAAGGAATTATTATCTTTTTTTTTTTTTTTGCTTAGGGTTGTGGAGTGGTTAAGTCCCTGCAGAAAAGGTGTGTCTTCAACTGCCTCTTGAAATTTGTTTGCTAAGTATTTAAAAAAAATGCAAATTAATTGAAAGAAATATCAGTTTTTGCTCTATGGTGGAGTTTACTCACAACTTTAAATCATGCTATATGTGGATGGAAGCAAGCATGAGATCCTCTTTTTTTCTTATTTTAACTGCTTCTTGACATTTGTGATAGTTTTAGCATTTGGGTGAAGGTTAGCAGCTCATTCAACCAGAGAGAAGCAGTTTTGTAAAGTGACGTTGTGAGGTGCCCATTTTTATTTTAAAGTCAACATGAAAACAGCGTCACAACCCAACGTGAACCTCGTAACAGCATTGAAAAGACGGAAAAACTGAGCTACAATAAACTTGTAAATTGATGAAAACGTATGCAGTTAATTTACCGCCTCAGATGTGGCTGTCCAAATCACAGACAAAACTCTTTTGCTGGTCAAAAAAACTCCATTTGAGCATGATTTTCAGAAAATGTTAAGTGCAAGTGTCTGATCATTGATAATGCCAAAATATGAACTCTGATGACGCATTGTTTTAAAAAAAAAAACTTTTTTCATTCCTTTTTTTTTTTGTGCTTAGTGGTGTGCCGTGGGATTTTTTTACTTTTCAAAACTATGCCGCGGAAGAAAAAAGGTTGGGAAACACTGGGTTAACGTTTAACAAAAAACCTGAATAGTGCATAGCCAGGAACAGGTATTAAGAAAGTAAAGATGATAAAGACTGATTCCATGTTGACTTTAAATGATGAACTCATGGCAAATATACAACTAAAATTGTAAGTTTGTGATGCGCACCAAGAAGCACATGAAGTCAAGGGCGAGTACGGTGGGCACTCCTCCGAAGGGTAGACCCTGGAGCACGGTGCTGCGGATCCGGCCCGAATAGCAAAAGTCATTGGAGCTGTTGGCGCTGTTGGCGCTGTTGGTGCTGGAGCAGCTGCCATTGCACGCCTCAGCTTTGGTGACCATCGTGAGCAAAGCTAAGACAACCAGCATCCTTAATACTGCTGCATACTGAAACTCCACCTGTTAGGAGACAAAAATGCAGAGTGTGATGATGTGTATTTTAAAAGTTAATTTTAATTGCATCATCATACAGATGATCCAAAGCTCTTATATTGATCACATGGGGTCTTTATGTGAAATGGAAAAAAAAACTTTTATTGCACGAGTCTGTCATTTTGATTACTTTCTTTTGCTTTTTACAGAAGAAATAAAGTCACAGAAATTTGGAAAACAACATGAGGGTGAAAGCATGCTGACAGTATAGTCTTTTTATAATGTAGTACTTTAAGATATAGCATTTTTAATTAAGATTTAATAGGGCTAATTTGAAATGTAATAGGGCTTTAAAAAGGCTAAATTAAAAACAAACAATGAATCAGGCTCATGCTTTCTTCAGAAAGTAAAGAGAACGGTTTTGGAAATAATCAGACAGGAAAGACCGGTCCTGGTAACCTATGAGAGAATGTGTTGAAAACACATCAACACACATCAGCAGGCACAGCTCAATATCGTAAATCAGCCAGTGTCTAAAGGTGTGACTTAGCGAATTATGCAACTGCACGAAAGCTTTGCTGTGAGTAACTGAAAACAGATCTCTACATTAAAACATTTGTGGACCTCCAAGACTGTGCATGCTGTGCCCTGGCATGCTGCCGCTGACTAACACAGACACATCTATATTCCTCCTACAGTGAGATCAGCCACAAAACGGCTTGACAATGGACAAACAGAGTTCAGTCAGTTCAAGCTCTCTCTCTGAAGCAAAATGTGCCAACTGTACCAAGTTCTTCCTGCGGGAAGAGTGTAAAATTGACAGCCAATATTGTATATTTCAAATTTTAAAGAATACAAAAGAAATCATTTGAATGTTTGCAATGCTTTTCCCCAATTTTTGTTCTAAAAAGCCCCATAGGAGCATTATTAAAGTAGTTACTTGAAATACAATTTAGCTAGCTAAAACAAAATACTGAAC
Organism: Labeo rohita; assembly: GCF_022985175.1. Lineage (NCBI taxonomy): Eukaryota > Metazoa > Chordata > Actinopteri > Cypriniformes > Cyprinidae > Labeo > Labeo rohita. The sequence continues at coordinate 32,354,381 of NC_066881.1, read as the reverse complement.
TAAAGTTGAAATAAAAAGTATAAAACTATAAAGACATTAAAATACAATAAGCAAAAACATACAACAAAAGAATTATATTTATCCCCAAAAAAAAAAAAAATAAAAAAAAAAATAAAATAAATAAATATATATATATATAGTGTTGCACTACATACCGGTACTTGAAAAGTATCGCGATACCCTGATTTTAAAAATGGTACGATTCTGCATTTTACTAGTACTGGTACTTTAAGAATGCATTTTAATAAGAGCTGTATTTCTGCGTGTTGGTGTTAGAGAATGGCAGCAGATGCGCAGTTTTGTTTACTATACACACATACATGTGAAGCTCGCAGTGTTTTCAGCCTCTGCCGCCTCAATATACAAGTACCTGAACACTTAAACACTTGAAAATAATCTCTAGAACTGCTCAGAGAGTCACTTCATGAGGATTTTACCATTTCTTTCTATTGTCATATAATGAAGACCCTAAAGGTCTTCACAGCAACCTGTCAAAATAAAAGTTCGGTTTAACTTATATTCATATATTACTTAATGTAAAGATATAAAAATATTAATAAAACAATGTTTAAAGAATATTTACCAGAACTTTTTTTATCAGAATTGTGTCAGAAAATTGTAAATACACAACACAGTATTTCTGAAAAAAATATAAATAAATAAATAGCCTATAATAAATTAATTTTTTTATCAAATCTAATTATCCTTCACAAATCTCCTTCAGAGATTCACAAACAAGACTGAATTTGAAAAAAATAATAAAACGTATTTCATAGGGCATTAAAAACAATAAATTGCTGTTAAATATTGCAAGTTTCATGATTTCAATTAATTAGACATGCTAATGTCTGTAGTGGCACTTGCATGAAATTATTATTATTTTATTACATTTTTTTTTTTTAAAGGGGGGGATGAAATGCCTTGTTTTAATGAACAAAATAACTATGATCTCCATTTGGATCATTTATTATTCAATTATTTTTCCTGTTGTTCTATGTTTTTTCGTAGTATTGGTTTTAGTCAGGTATCGTATCAAAGTCCAAAATTTGGTATTCTGACAACAGTAATATATATATATATATATTTATATATGTGTGTGTGTGTGTGTGTGTGTGTAAAACTTTTAATAATATGTTAATAATGCTAAAATGATGCTTTAAATATGCAATCAAATTAAGTGGGGTTAATTTGAACTGGTGTCTGCATTGCCATGGTAAATGAGGTTAAACAGATACTACAGTTTAATCTGCTTGTCATTTGTAGTTTCATTTGCTAATATATTGCACAAAAGAATGCAATCCTACATACAAGGCTGTCAAGTGTGGATTAATGTCAGATCCAAGGTTATGTTAACCGTGACAGCAGGACTCTGACTTTTCCAATGGAAAATAAATACAGCATATAAGGGTGACGGGGGAGAGAAAGTCACATGCTGGGTTTCGTAACAAACCAAGTTCTGTGCCAAACCAGCTGAAGGTGAGGTTAGTCATAAGCATCATCTTTGACATCTTATCACTTCTGATAACTCAAGGAAAGTAAACACTTTTAAAATCGTGTGTAATAGCGGAATTCCTGATTGGTGAACAATGACATCACCCTGCAAATAAATTTCTACCAATCAGAGAAATTTGATATGCAGATAGCACCACAAGAACACTTCAGTGCCGCTCACTTCCATTAATGACTGCAAATGATGCAAGTCAGTGTCAAATTTTTATTTTGCAATAAGCATAAATATCTTGTTTCTCCTTTTCTAAACATTCCTTTCAGCATTTTATTTCATTTATGTTATTTGCAACGCTTCATGGGATTAACTGCATTAATTGTATTAATTAATTCATAAGGTTGTAATGTTGTGATTCACCTCACAGCTGGTTGGTTTGGTTTGTGGCTTATAAAGGCCTGTTCACACCAGTGAAGAAAACGATGATGTTTTAATAATCGTAATGATAATAATTATAACTATAATATATAATTATATTGTTGACGACAAAGAAGAATCATATTGTTGAACAATTTTTTTCGCCTTCGAAAATTATTGGCCGAAAATGGAATTTTTTAGTTTTTGGATGGATGCGAAAAATTACAGAAAATATGAGCCAAAAATTTATTTTAGCTTTGTAGGATTTTACATTTGGATAACTATTAAAAAACAAAACAAAACAAAAAACAAAACACACATACACAATCAGTTGCACAGAACTACAAAATTGACGTGTAATATTAATATAGTCCAATAGTGTCAAATTGTATTGTTATACATTCAATAAAAGTGTGGTTATTTTGTTGGCTTGCATATTTTAAATACAGTATCATTAAATTTATTGAGTAAAAATAAAAAGTCTTACAAAATTATTTTATATTGTTAAATTAAAAAAAGTATACGTTTATTTTATATACTAGTATTTTCAGTTTTGTTTTTTGGCCAAGTGCATCCAGAATTTTGGTTTAGGCCCAGAATTTTAATTTCATTGTATCCATCATTATATTAATATAGTTTCTGTCCAATTTTATTGTTATACTTTTTAAAAAAAGTGTGGTTATTTTATTGGCTTGTATTTTTTCAAATTCAGTATCATTAAATTTATTGAGTTAAACTAAAAACTCTTACAAAATTATTTCATATTATTAAATAAAAAAAGTATATATTTTTAAAGTATATTCAGTTTTGTTTTTTGGTTTCAGCCCAGAATTTTAATTTCAGTGCATCTTTTTTTTTTGTTTGTTTACAGCTGATGAAAAAACAAAACAAAACAAAACATTGACAGCCAATCAGAATCCATCCTGCTTTCAAAAGCTCAAGCAAGTACACAAAAAAACTGCATTGTGCATTTATAATAAACAGAATGATACTGAGCACTGGTGTGAACTCTAATACAGTTACCTTTCTTAGTGTGAACTAGGACCCTAAACAAAGGCTTTTATAAAATCCCCAATACAAACCAAACTTCTGTAACTGTTACTGGCACACTTATTCGCCCTAAACAGTTGGAATTTCAAATTAGATTAATGAGATGCATTAAATTTAACCATGTTAAATGGTTTTAATAAACCGCACATGCTAATGCATTGCCTCTGGCAGCCGTCGAGCTGTTCATTCTGTCTTGCCTGTAGACGTCAGACTAAGGTCTCTAGGAGGCTTTGGGACAGATGGCTGGGACATCCACCCCGCTGCTGTTCTCCTGAACTCAAAGCTAATGCCGAGTCATGAAAACAAACAGCGCATGACAGAAAACGTTACAAGCTTGTGACGGCCAAGCTCTAATAAAAGCATCAGGTTGCAAATAATCCATATTACAGAGAGCCATTCACAGAGAGCCCTTCTTCATTTATGTTCAATTAAGCCTGCTGCCACACGGACAGGTCTTGTGATTTCCTGGCATTGCGGATTCAAAACACATACTGCTGAGTCTGACAGCCAACAGTCTGAATATCCCACAAAGCATCCTGATGTCGTAACGCTGAGCACTGATAGACTGCTGCTCTTTCACCTGTTTTTGAGACGTCTGACAATGTAGTCAGCAGATCAATGAGAGAACTGATTCTGAAAAGATCACTGGAAACTACGGCAAAACATGTGCCTTCCTGGGACATGCTGACACTTGTTAAGTTCTGACCTCAACATGTTTGACAAGACTACAAACCACTTCAGACTTGTTTGTTATATTCAATTATTTATCTAGTTTATGATGTTGCTTTTATATTATCGATTAAGCAAATGGACTTTCTCGAAATGAAGAGAAATTATATTCCAGTCTGCTTCCTAAAGAAACTTTTGAGCATATGAGAATACCAGCATAAAAGTCTGATGTAACATACTTCTCTGAAACTCTTAATCTATAGCACAGCCTCACTGACCTCATTAGTGCACGTATCATTAGACTCGACTCAGCAAAACTCACATGATCTTTAACAGAAGTTAGGGTGTCTGTGAAGGTTCAACATCTCAGGCCAACATTATTAATCTATACGAGTTCACAACACCTGCAGCATTTACTAATATCAGGGTTGGGCAAAACAGGGAATTAACAAACTGTTCAAGTCACGAGTCTGAATTTGAATCAAATTGGCCACAAATCACATGACGCAGGAATGACCAGAAAAGTCATTTAACTTAATTGTGATTCAGAGAATCTCTACAAGATAGTCACTGTCCAACATGAGTTTTGCTACAAGATCACTAATTGTGCCTATTATTTCTCTGATATGTTGAATAAAATATATCAACACAGTAGGGCTGCAAAATGATTAGTCGCAATTAATCGATTCAAAATAAAATTTTATGTTTGCACACTACAGTGTGTACTGTGTATATTTATTATGTATATATAAATACACACACATACATGTATATATTAAGGAAAAAATATGTTGGATTTTTATGTAAAATATTTACATTTATATAAAATATAAATTCTATACAAGTGTTTACAAATACATACACCTGTTTTTTAAAATTAGAGTTAGAGTCAAAAAGTACCGGGTTCGGTACTTTCAGTACTGAGATTTTAAAAACGTCCATTTCCCGCTCACATTTGAGCGCTGTTGAGTCGACATTTAAACATTGCTGATTGGCCATAGTGTTCACGCACTAAACAGACGTGACTGTGATTGGCTACAATGATAAGCGCTTCACGCTCCTTACCGAGTGCTCACACATAAGCACAACGGGAGCGCTTGAAAGCCACGTCTGTCAGCGGATCCGTCTATATGCAGATGTATTAGGGATCCGCTGACAGACGCGGTACTGAAAGTACCGAACCTGGAACCTTTTGACAACTCTATTTAAGATATAAACATATATGTGTGTATTTATATATGCATAATAAATATACACAGTACCCACACATATGTAAACAAACTTTTATTTTGAATCGATTAATTGTGACTAATCGTTTGACAGCCCTACAACCGTTCTCTAAAATAAATTAAACACTGTCAAAACAATCAACAAAGGGAATATATCAGCACCACAAAATATTCATCACATTGTTTTTATATGTTAAACTTCATAAAAATAAATACTGATAACAAAATATACAATAGTTTGCTTATATTGGGAAATTAAGTGTTACTGAAGTATAAAAACTAAATATAATGAAAGTTAAATACAAATTAAATGCACATTTCAAACACTGATAATATTTTTCAACATTGCTCATTTGTTGTTTCTGGAGATGTGTGATTCATTATGAAAAATAAAACTATACAAACAGAAATTACATTAATTAGTTTTAAATTTGTATTTTAAATTCTGCATCCAGTTTCCATGTTGTTGTAATATAATTCTGACTGGTGCACAACTGTAAATAATGCATTAGCCTTCCTACTTTTTAAAGAAGAGTTACATCATGTAAGCAAGTGACCTTGGATCAGTTCAAACAACTGCTATTGTCTGTAAAAACCTAAAAAACAAACAAACAGTTTGTTTGTGATTCCTACACTCAAGACACACTATTATTCTGCAGTGCTTACAAATACGTCACCTTCTTGCCCTCTTGGACTACACTTCAGAGTAGTTTAGCGTTTATGAGACAGACAGACAAATCGAATGCTGTGGATAGGAATGTGTCGTTCTGATAATCTGTTCTTTCCAGGGGTTGTTGGCCTCAAGGTGAAAGCAAACTGTTAATCATTAACCACATTACAAGAGTGAAGTAATACTGGCATCATTTCATGGTGCTAACAGCAGAGCTGTAAATAACATATGACATCATTTCCAAGGTCAGTGTGATACCAATTCACATATATTATCAGCAGTTGTCAATGGAATATTACAGTAGAGTTTGTTACAGTGGAATGTGTTATACAAGTACAGTTACTCCTTCGCTGACTTTTACTGTAGTATCACTGTCTGCTACTGAATTTTATTACCTGTATCTACCACGTATTACCTGATCCAGTGCTGAACTATTTTAACCTGTACTTCGTTTTCATATGCATATGCCACACACCTTATGTCTGTTCTGCCTGAATGTAATTGTGTCTTATGTTTTAGCTAAATGATTCTCATCAGAGAATTTGAACCCTGTTCAGATAAATAGGACAGAAACACACTCCTCGAAAGTATTTTAGGTATTAATAATACAAAACACTGAAATATAACCAAACAGAAATCAATACAGGAACAATGCAATATTGAGATACTGACCGTGTTGACATTTTTCAGTTTAGTAAAGTAAGTTAGTAAAACTTGCAGCAACACAACAAAGATAATTCTGCAATGCAATTGCAATGTATTAGAGACTATATGTACAAGGGGTCAGTTGCATAAAAGGTTTAGACTAGTCTTAAAAATTAGTCAGCTAATTATTTCTTTAAGAACGGTCATAATTTTTTACAACCAGTTGGTCAAACTAGTACTTAAGACACTGTCTTAACATAGAGGCTAGGTTTATGCAACTGGTTCCAGATTTTTCCGAAACCTTGCACTCACTGTGAGGAGCAGTGATAAATTGAAATATTGGCCAGAGTGATTTATGAACTGAATTCAGCCATTTTCAAATTATTCGCATTGACCAATATAAAGTCAGAAGTTTTAGTTTACCCTTGTGCTAGCTTCAAAGTCAACTGACAGACTTGTCTATCAAACTGTATTCTGTAAAAAGCTGAAATGTCTGATAAAAAAAAAAAAACTGTCAGCAGTAAACATTACCATAAAAAAATATGGCGGGAACATTTTAAGTTTTATGGATTGAACTTAATCTTTATGTTGTATTCTAGTCCTTTTGACCTCGAAAGGATTTTCTTTTTCAGAAAAATGCTAGTTAATGTTATCACATTAAACTAAAACACAGTATAACAACTTCCCAACTTCACAACCCCCACTTTATTATTATATTTGTAGTGTTCCTGGTCAAAAATTACCAGCCTTCTAAGACAACTCAGTGTTTCCCCTAGGTCCCCTAAGGGGGGAGTCCTGGTGCCGGTACCCGGTACCCAATGGTACTTTTTATTCTGTACTGTATTCTCTGTGTAATAACGAAAACATTTAAGAAGTCCCAAAATATTCTCAATTTCAACATTTTAAACAATAGGGCCTTACAATCTTTTTCTTTTTTCCTCAGAAATTCTTGTGCATTTTATTTTTTCAAATGAATGATATGATAATGATAATCAAATGAAAATTAAGCCCTTTTATTTTTTTGCCAAACAAGCAGAGTTTTACTGTTAAAATTAATACATGAAAAGAAAAATTGTGTGAATATTCAAAAACTTTTAATATTAATTGTAGTATTTCTTTCTATAATTAAGTGGTTAATATTTATTTTTATCATTTAATTGTTTCATTTAAATTCAAATACAAGACTTATATATTTCTGTTACATGTTAAACTGTACTTTTATTTTGATGGGTTGGCGTTTAGTTTTTTGTTTGTATACAGTATATGATATGATGCTAATTTTCTCAAATTAAATGGTAAAATTCACATGAAGTGATTCTCACAGCAAGATTAAGTTTATGTGATCTTGTCGTCTTATAGTGAGACAATCCGAATTAAGTGACATACCAACTTTTGATTTATTTATCCAAAAATCGACAAGTCTCTTGGCATTTCGCCCTATAGAGTAAATTCCGTTTTTATAAGTGGACTCGCGATCCCGTCCGTGTTTTTGTGAAGGAGAAATTATAGACGCGCGTCCATGTAGAAAAGAAAAATACCATAAGGTTATTTAGTTTGTTTAATAAAAAATTATAGACCTGTTCTATAGGAAAGGTAACCTTAAATGACTTCTGTTGTAATCTGGTGTTATACTGAAAAAAAAAATTAACTTGACTTTCGGGGGTAGAGGAAACACTGCAACTGCCTAAATTATTTTCATTATGCTCCTAAATATAGCAAATATTGACTTAAATCTTTTTATCAACTTGTTTTCATTCAGTTAGCACAAGTGTATTTCCTTTAGGAACTGACTGATCTTAGGCCTCACTGAGTTTATGCACCTCAGTTTTTGAGTGAACGTTGCCAAATTTATCCATAAATACTGCCTTTTTTCACTCCAGAAAACGTAAGCGTTGCATAAGCTCAGATCAATAACGTCCTACAACCAAACGAAACACAAAACCTACGCTAATTTAAAGAAGACAAAATGACAAAGATTGAGTCCAAGATTTGGTGATAACAGCATAATGAGAGATTTACAAGCAGTTTCAAAGACTGGCCATTTTTGACTGAGAACATTTTCAAAGGCAGACTCCTGATATAATGTTAATAAACCAAGGTACTATATTATCTGCTTTGTACCTTTATAATACTGACAAATGCCATAAAAACTGGCAAGCCAAATGATGAATGAAACCATCAAAGGTGAATGACGTTAAATTGCGGCTTTTTTTCCACTGTAACGTATAAGATGACTTGTTATTTTTCACAAACGCAAATAGAACATTTAACAGTATTTTATGTCCCATTAGTAAAAAAAAATGTAGTGAATTCAGAGCTAATATAAATAAGTGTTCACTTTGAGTCAGCAAATAGAACATGGTCAGTCTTTCACCCTGGGCACATGATATCAGTAACTGCTAATGACTACTGATAAAGCAAACCAAAGCCTGAGGGCAACATTACCAATGGAGGCAGTGCATTTGAATCTTGTTTGCTATACCATGCAAACTGTACATTCTCGTTAGAGAGAAGACAGGATGTGACAAATGGAACATAAGGTGAGCCCCAGGAGCAGTTGTTGCCTTGCTGAGTAAGACCTGGTTGAAAGGAGCTTTGTAAGATCTGACGATCTCCTCAGTTTCATAAAATCCAGCCAAGCCCAAAGGGTGAACTGCATTCTGACTCCAGAGACAATATTAAACTTGGAGTGAAGCCTTTATTCTTTTGAAACGCACTGAAACGGTTTTAAAACTGTATCCAATTTCTGAAAGCCATCTCCAAGACACCAATGAGCTCAATATATTGATTTTCGTTGCACTAAGCTGTGCCAGAGGCCAAACGCAAGGGATCATAGAGCAGAGGCAAAAAACATTGAGCAACCTTCTGCTACTATAACAGAAACGGAGTTGCCACAGGATAATCAATCTTGGCGGATTGAAGGCTTTGTAAAATTTTAACATATCAGCAGAAATACTAATAAACAACAAACAACTAGTTAAACTCAAGGCAAAATAAAAACGCAAGAAAGTAATTCTTCTGAAACAGTAAGGCTACCATAGTTTAGAAAGTCAAAGGAACTACTTAGTACACAAAATACCAATAAACAACAAAAACTTCTCTCTCTTATAACTACAAGTTCATGCTTTTCAGATCTCTCTACACTAAAAAGTTGGTGGTGTCTAGTAAGAAATAACAAGTAACATTAAAATAAACATGAAATTTTGAATTAGAAAGACTGAAATCATATTTTCTTGTAAACCATGCTCCAGTAATGTTTAATCATTTACAACTTCAGAATTTCAGGTGTTTTCCATCTGTCATGACATATATATACTTCATTTTAAAATTAAAAAATGCATCTATATATGTTCATGTATAAAGACCAAATTTATACTGTGAAAATTTACAATTTAAAAATGTGTCAGATATAATTGAAAAAATATATATATTATTTATATTATTCTGCTCACTATAATACTGTTAAATGTATTATTTATATAAATCAACAGAATGTTTTATTTTATCACGTTTACTTAATGATTGATTTTGTTTATTTTTTAATTTTTTTTTATTTTCTTACAGACCCCAGTTTGAACCCCCTTCATTAGACATTAGTCACATTCGCAGACTATAAATTTTAAATTCTAGAAGCTCAAATTCAACATAGAACATTGAATAACCTCTGGTTTCGATCCCTCCATAGAGCCCTAGTCATATTCTACTCAAGATGAATCAGAATGTGTGTCAGTAGAGTACCATAATCTGTAATGATGTTGTTGAGGATTGACACTAATCGGCAGATTAGCTATGCCACATATCACCTCAAGTACCTCAAACTCAATATTAACCACAGCAAATACCATCAACATTTACTAGACTTTCAGAAAAACAGCTGCAGCTAAATAAGGTGAGGCTAATCAACCCATGCCGGCTAACATCATAACAACCATGTAAGCTACACACTGGCTGTGAGGCTATATCTAGTCACTATTAAAGATGTATAACAGGTAATTATGTACCAATCTGTCTTTAAAAAAAATACATATGAATAAAGTTAAATACTTAAGTTAGTTAGCTACAGCTAATGCGCCCTAGCCGAAGTGTTAGCCATTCAGGTGAGGTGATTTCTCATCATCCCGATTAAATTATTTAACATTCGTACACGTTTACTTCTACTATAGCTAGTCAACACAGTTATCAGACTGACAACGCTTTAACTAGTTAATTTAGATGGTACAAGTTAAGGTAACTCACCTGGCTGCAGTGGTCAAAGCCAAAGTAGCTCTCGGCTAGCTACTTCTGCAATATCCCAAAATAACCGCAATAATCTCGGAATTCCAGGTCAGTATTTCCTCAGAACGATTTAATAGTGTTCGGAAAAACAAAACGGCGAGGATTAGTCCATCATTTACCTAGTGCCTCATCTGTACAATACTGACATCCAACAAGCCCTAGCATGGTTGTAATGGGTCGGGCCGGTGTATGTGCGGCTGATAGGCAACCCGCGAACTGTTTCTCAGCTGGGGCGTCGTCCAAGCTCGGCCCCCTTCGAATTCTTTCGGTCACATTCGGCTCCGCTTACGAAGCACGTTCGATTGGTGCTCGGCTTTAGTCGGATTTTCTCGGAATTGTTCGGTCACATTCGTTCTTTTAAACGACTTTGCCACCTGGTGGCGGTTGTTACGCACAAGTGAAACTAAAATTAGGAATCGGTTGATAAAGTTGTGAATACAGGAGAAAACGTATTTTTCTACAGCTGTTTTTAATTTAAAGTACTTTATTGGGATGATTTTGTTTACACACAATACACAAAACAAAATAAGTGCAAAATACTATAATAATAAATAACAATAACACATGATTAATATAAGATTCCAAGTTTATAAAATAAGTTTAAATAATTATAAATATATAATATTAAAATTAGTGCCGTCAAACGATTAATCGCAAATAATCGGATCCAAAATATTTTTGTTTACATAATATGTGTGTGTACTTTGTATTTGATTATTATATATATATATATAAATATACACACATATACAGTATATATTTTGAAACCATTTACATGTATATATTTATAATTATATAATTTATAAACATAACATTTTTTCTTAGATATATACATGTAAGTGTGTATTTCTATATACATAATATACTTATTTTGGATGCGATTAATCGTTTGACAGCACTAAAGGTCTCTAATTTTTGAATAAAGTTGTAATATTTTTCACAACAGTGCATGCACTGCCCTCTAGTGGCTATGAAATCATTCATCCTTCGAACACACTTACTTTGTAGAGCTGTCGTATCACGGCGTTTTCGGTCTTTTAGTTACTAATATTTAGTTTTTCATTTATATGATTTTAGTTTAACTCACAACACACACAAATGTGAATCACACTTTGCATCAGCCTGCGTGTTGCCTGATGTTTTGAATGCGCATAAACAACCTGCCAACGTTGTCGAAGAAGGGGATTTACAGTGTATCTGTTTATTACAACAGAGTCATAGTTTTGCATGGCATATACTGTAGACGTCAGCAAGACGGATCCCTTTGGAAATGTACTCCATAGTGGAGATCAAAGGTGTAAAGTGTGGATATCGCTGTGGCTACTGTGGAAATGTAGGAGGTAAAGCTTCATACGGTAAGTGAAGCTGCAAGGTATGAAATAAATTATAACACACAAAAACCTTTTTCACTTTCGTGTACATTTTTTATGAATATGAACAAGGCAAGTTACAGTATTTTATAAACCTTCAAAAACATAGTTTTGAATCATAAATATTTTATTGCTTTTTGGGGGGGCTTTTACCGCAACAGGAAATATACAGTAGATCTCTGCTTCCAGGAGTAGGTCATGTAGCGCTAGAATCCAATACGGCGAAACGTTCATTAATATTAAGTGTGTTCTGGACGTTGCTTCCTTGCCCTTTTGGAACGTCCAATCACATAACCTCATTAATATTAATACTTGTGCTAGATTTCTAGCGTCCACCCACTATCGGCAGGGTTTTAGTACGTCAGACCAATCAGAGAAGCGCACTGGGCGAACGTCATGCAGCGTAATTAATATTCATAAATCAGGCCTTCGCAATAGTAGGATTGGTTGATATGTTTCTGGGTGCAGCTGAGAGAGCGTGGAAATGGCAGCGGGTGGATCATACAGTATAGTGGAGTATTTCGGGGGAGATGACGGCTATCGCTGCGGTTATTGTAAACATGAAAACGGCAATTTCTCACACGGTAAGTGGACGTTAATGTGTTACCGATGGCTGGTGGTAAATATTCAGCGAACTGACAGAACAGTTTAGGGAAGCCGGGTTTGGTCAGTTTGTTTTGACTAGCGTTCAACGGTTGGTGAGCATGAATTGTCAAATGTTGAGACGCTTAATAATATTAAAGTTTTAGTTATATAGTTCCAGATGGGTCGCTTACAGTATTTCATTGTGTAATCCTTTAAAAACAGCATGATGGTGGATCTGTCTGGTGGATAGCAGACCTTGTGAGCTGTCAGCCAAATGTTTCCTCTCATTGAATTGAGTCAGTTTGCAACTTCAAAGAAATATTTTTAAAAACATACATGATGTAGATGATTTCTTGATTTGATGAAATAGCAGAGGCCTGGTCATGTTTGTTCATCCCTGTCTGGACCAGTATCCTCATGTCCAGCTTTTGCAGTGGGTTTAACAGTCCAGATCTTCACAGGAACTGTGTGTGCTCTAACATTGCATTCATAATCATAATAAATGTCTATTTGATACAATTTAGGCAATCAAATACAGGTTTATATGAGTTTAAGTAATACACGTGCAATCTTCTACATGCCACAGACCCCCAAATATTAATATCCTTGTATGAGGGACCGGCCATCTTAAAATGTACAGGCTTCTATATATTTACTTATGTATTTTAATAGAATTTTGGATAATTTATTTAGTCCTGTTTAATCTTTTAAAATATTTTCTTATTTTATTTATGAAGTTATTTATTTTTACATTTTCACTTTGTCTCCCTGGTAGCCCCTGCTTGCAGTTTGGAAACCCTTGTACTCTAGAGTTACTATATTACATTTTAGACAGAAGTCTGGTCAATTTTTGTATTTCCCAATAAGCACAAACAAAAGCTTTGTGGTCTAGGTCATGGAAATAAGTGGTTTTTGCTCTCACTTTTTTTACTACAGCCATCAAAATGTTTCTTGATTCACATTTATAGTGATGATGATGCTAATGTTTACAGTACGCAACTGTACGAATGGTGCTAAAAGTGGCGCCGTAAGCAGATGAACAAGGATTGCGAGGCTGCAGTGTTGTAATCGTGGGAAAGTTAGGTATAAATAGTGGGCAAGCTTGTCTATGAATGAACGTGCTGGAGATGCCTGACCCTGGTAATCTGCTCCGTGCCACATAATGTGGAAGACCGGAAGAAGCAAGCGTGCCTCTGATGGCTGGAATCTATCATGATGGGACTATTCAGGGACGTTTGATTAGCAGCATGCTTTGATTATTATGATGGTCTCAGTGACTCATATCTTTGGGGGCTCCACCGTTAACTGATACCATGGCCCATTTCAATCCTGCCATGTAGGAGAATAGTTTGATTGATTGCCAAAGTATTTCAAAGTGAAAGCAAGTACTTGAACCTTTTAAAATCAGCATGAGCATTTGATGCATTTCTAGTTGAAACTGTATGTTCAATGAGACATAATGTTGGACAGGACCCTTATTTATTACGTGCAAATTTCTTTGTGTTAACTGGATGTTGCATGCCATAAAGCTGAAGTGTTGAAATAAAAGAGAGGTTAATGATGTTGAAGTTTAAGAGGTGGAGCAAGCTAATTAAAAAATATGAAGACTTTTCTTTGAGTTTGAGTATGAACTCAATAAGTCATTCACAATAAGTCAAAGACATTAATGCACTTGCATCTTGGACTTGGCAGTAGTGCATTCATTGATGCATATTCCCCTTCTTAAACTTTTTTTTGAGTAATATGCACTAATGCACATCATGAACAGTAAGTCTGAGATAGTAAATTGGGTCAATTTTAATTTCATCTTTAAACAATACAATTTTGTCTCTTATTTGTACTGAACTAAAGTTGTGTGTAAAGCTGTGCGTAACTTTTTTTATGCAAGGTATACTAACCACTTGTCATAAACGTTTGACTTTATCACTCTTCAATCGAATGTCAGTGAGGTTGCATTTTACCAGGCTAATGCTTAACCCGAAGATGGCACAGAGCCATCCAAAATGTAGGAATGCATTGAAAACCTTTTGGTGCAATGAATACAAGGAGACATTTATTAGAATTTAAGTTTATTAAATGTTAGATACTGTTTATTTAGCAACCGAAATAATAATATTAACCCAGAAAAAATATTTAATAATGTGCGACTTTTAATCATAAACAGACATGAATTAGACTCTTATTTTGAAATGTCTATGCTTTACTGTTTGCTGTCTGCTCATTCATAAAAATGAGGCAGATACATTATGTACTCCTGCAGCCGTTTGCTTAAAGTAAACAGTCATATTAAATTTGAAGTGTGCATTGATTGCAAACTGCTCTGAAAGTGTGAACTTCAGCTCTAAAATGTGCAGCACATTTGTTTATGTAATTAAATCATTTTTTAAAAGTGAAATAATCACATTAGGCTCTGTCGTGATTCCGTTTTTTTTACGTCCCCACATTAGGACTAATTCAAATGATAATTAAGATTTCTTTTTTTTTTCTTATGCCTCTAAATACGTTTTATGGTTTGCACACATCATTTTTTGTTGCAAATGTGAGTAAAATGCTTGCATTGTCAGGCTGTGTTTGAATGTTTTAATAAGAAAATGAACTGAGCAGTTTACTTGATTATTATTTTGAGTTGAGCATTCAGATGGTGTGTTTTAGCACAGTAATAGTCAGCGCAGTAATAAATCAGACTTCAGGTTAACTAGCACAGGATGTGGTTTGGGTACTGAGCTCTGTTTTTTTCATGGCACAGACTGACTGTTGTATGGTGTGGTCGCGGCCTGAACTGAACTGTTTGCCAGTGATGCTTTTTTTGATGAGGAAATCATGCATTGTGTTCAAAATGATTACTCACCTTTGTAATCTTTTTAGGCCTTGTTTCTGACTTGTTTTTGTGCCTCAAACCAAATCAGGGACTATTGTGTTGAGAAAAACAGGTGCCTTGTATCAGCTAGATTAATGTATGATAAGTCAGGTAAAAACAAGCCTCTTTTGTTGTGGTGGTCTGACTGATGACACTTAATGGGTCTTTCTGGATTGTGCCGTGTTCTGTTCCACTGAATCGTCTGTTTGTTTTTGCTCTGTGAACTGTTGGTCGGGCATGTAGAGCTTGAAAGGGAGCGCTTGCTTTTTCCTGGCCTGGATTTTAGAACTTTTTTAAATGTAATTAATTTGTTTTTTGTTAATTTTACATTTGCATTTAGCAGATGCATTTATAGAAAGAAATTCTCTTCATAATGTTTTTTAGAAAATTCTTTATTGAAGTGTTTTATGCCTTAAGCCACAACTAAAATGGATCACAAAATAAAAATAGATTGAAATAGAATAAAATAGATTAAAAAAATTGCAAAATATTTCCCTAAAATTCCCACTTAAAAATCCTGATCAAAATCACCATATGTGACCCTAGACCACAAAAGTAGCACGGGTATATGTGTGCAATTGTAGTCCATTGGTCAAAATGATTAATTTTTCTTTTATGTCAAAATCATTAGGATATTAAGTGAAGATCATGTTCCATGAAGATATTTTGTCAATTTTCTACTGTAAATATATAAAAACTTAATTTTTAATTAGTAATACACATTTCTAAGAACTTAATTTGGACAACTTTCAAAGGCAAATTTCTCAATATTTTGATTTATTTATTTATTTTTTTTTAAATTAGATTCCAGATTTTTACATTTTTAAATAGATGTATAAAAAAAAAGTTTTTACTTTCGGATTTACTTTTTTTACCATCACCTCTTTTCTGTAATCTGAGTTGACAAATGTATACCAGTCACTCACATGCATCTTTAATAAAAAGTCTCGTCAGTATTGCACAGTTTTAATATTTGTGTTTTTAGTCCACAAGTTAGTGACAGTGTCTTTAATCTGGAATTCTGTGTGTCTAAGATCTCCTTAGTGTTTACATTAAATGCATTATAGCTCAATCTAGATAACAAGACATCTCAGCCAAAAAACTGAGAGGATTCTCAAATCTCTGAGGACTGATGTCCTGTACATGTCCTTGTGTGGGAGCTTAATTCCCCATGACGTCAAAGG
The DNA here is from genome assembly GCF_022985175.1 of Labeo rohita. Classification (NCBI taxonomy): domain Eukaryota; kingdom Metazoa; phylum Chordata; class Actinopteri; order Cypriniformes; family Cyprinidae; genus Labeo; species Labeo rohita. The sequence goes on along the minus strand of NC_066881.1, from coordinate 32,337,986 downwards.
AAACATTTCCTTTTCTGAAGAGCATGTCTCAGAGATGACAGCGGTCCATTTGAGGCTCACTGTGTCTCATATCTACAGTGCACATGGATATAACACTGGCATCAAATGCCCTCCGATTGTGGTTGTACCTACATGCACGCACAGCTTCTTAAGTGTTCAAGCGATCGTACATGTCTTTATTTAAGAGGCTTATCCTGATAAGTTTGTGTTGTATGTTCTAAATGCTGTCGTTCTCTCTCTAGGCATGTGGTCCCACACTATGACAGTCCAGGACTACCAAGATCTCATCGACAGAGGCTGGAGAAGGTGCTGATGCATTTTATTGCCTGACCTCTGAACTACGTCTTTTATAGTATAGTCTTATGACTTTAAATCATATACCACATAAATAGATTTCCTTGCATAGTCTTTGCAGGAAACACTATTATACATGGACAGAATGCAGTAGTCTGGTCAGTGTAATGAGCTTAACACAGTGACCGATTCAGACACACTCCCTGAGGTGTCTCACAGACCTCTTACAAGACAAATGGGTTTTCGTGCATTTCACAGGCACACTGCCTGAGTTTCTTGAGGATGAAGTTATTCAAGTCAACGTGAAACCGCATCTTAGAGCATTTTTCTGGATATGATGTGATCTGTTTGAGTCAAGCAGGATATATTCAGCAAGAAAACTGAACATTTTCAATGACTATCACAGAATAAAGCCAACAAGTGTACAATTTTTAGAAAATGTTAAATTATTTTATATTTAATCATTAGTTATTGGTGTGTATGCCTAAATTATTTTCTATTTAAATTAAATTGATCTTTTTTCATTTTCTTTTTTTAGAAGTGGCAAATATGTTTACAAGCCTATTATGAATAAGACATGCTGCCCACAGTACACCATCAGGTAAACAAACCAAATGTTTTTTTGACTATGTGCAATTAGTTGGAAGTAACATGTCAAATATGTTATGTGTCTTTTCACTTTCCTTATATATTAATATTGTACTTGTTGTACTTGTTTTATGGAGGTGCCATGCTTTGAACTTCCATCCATCGAAGACTCACAAAAAGACCTTGAAGAAGGTGAACAGGTTCCTCTCCAAAGGAGAGATGCCAGTAGAGAAGCAAGATGAGGGACATGAAGGTGAGCACCATTTACTGGATATAAGGCTGCCGGTGGTCCCAACATTCATAGAAATGTCATGATCCACACACAGGTCTCATGAAGCTGGGTGCTATGTTTAATGTTTATTTTGTCTGTGTTTCATGAACTAATTTGAAAAACCTCTTCATTACTTTGTATCATTGACAGAAAATAGCATAATGTGTGATTTGCATGCTTTCCACAAACCGAAGAGGCCACATTATTTACCCTTGAGCTTGAGCTGACCAATACATTTTTGGGTTCAGCTTTGGGTTAAGTATTTATCGTAAGTTAAGTTAATTAACTCTTGAAATGATGATTTATTTTTCCAGTAGAGAATTCATAATTTCAGCATTTAAAACGGATTCAAAAAGAGTACGGCAGTATTTAATCATATTTATTTATGGTGTGTATATATACGAGATGACAATATATACATGCAGTACAAATATATTTTGCTGAAACATTTTAGTGTACACTCCCATTCAGAAGTTTGGAATCATTAGGATTTTTAATGGTTTTTTTTTTTTTAAATAAGTTTTTATGTTCATCAAGGCTGTGTTCATTTGATCAAAAATACAGAAATATTATTACGATGTAAAATATTTTTCTGTTTTTATATACATTCAAATCTAATTTATTCCTGTGATCAAAGCTGAATTTTCAGCATCTTTATTCCAGTCATATGATTTTTCAGAAATCATTCTAATATGCTGACTTATTATCAGTGCTGGAAACAGTAATTTTTCATTTTCAGGATTCTTTCAATAAAGGGTTAAAAAACCCTAAACAATAGAAATAGAAACAATATACACTACCGTTCAAAAGTTTGGGGAAATTAGAAAGAAATTAATAATTTTATTCAGCAAAGATGTTAAATTGATAAAAAGTGATAGCAATGACTTATATTGTTAGAAAAAATTTATATTTTGAATAAATGCTGTTCTTTAACTTTTTATTCTTCAAAGCATCCTGAAAAAAGTATCACAGGTTCCAAAAAAATATTAGGCAGCACAACTGTTGCTGACATAAATAATTCTAATAATAAATCAGCATATTAGAATGATTTCTGAAAGATCATGTGAAACTTAATACAGGAGTAATGGCTGATGAAAATTCAGTTTCGCATCAACGAACTAAATTATATTTTAAAGTATATTAAAATAAAAAAACATCTTTCTGAGTGAAGACACAATCAAATCACTGAATCAGAGTTTAGAATCAATTCTTTGAAATTGACAGAATTTAATTAATTGAGGGAATTAAACTTACCAACTCTAATGCTGCCTTTGCTGCCTGTGTTGCATAATTTTAAAATGGTGGCAAATTATATCTGCTTATATACAGTTCAGTACATTGTCCAATCCTATTTTAAGCCAATATAAGAAGAGTTGCATCCCCAAACCAGTGTTTTCTACAGGTATAGCCTCTGTCTGTTTCTTATATCTTGTGGTCTGGTCTGATTTGGTTTGCCGTCCAGGTTTGTTAGAAGATATCAAAGGTCGTCTAAAGCCTCTCTCTTCCATACTTCAGAGGACAGTGGCTTTAGCTGCAGGAAAAACCCAGTCGTTTTTGTCAGGTGCGCTTTCTGTGCTGTAGGCCAGACATTAACCAGACGCCCTTCCTGTCATCCAGGCATCTTGTAATATCTCACCCGTATTTTGCAGTTTTCTTCTCCTTCTATCTTCTTGTCCATGTTTTGTGTTTTCCGTGCATGTTTTTTTTTTTTGTGCGGTGTTGTGTATGACCAATTTTGTTAGGGAAAAAGTAAAATTGTACTTGCAACTAGAGCATCTTTGCCGTCAAGACCATTTCACACCATTTAGACATACATTGTAAAACCTGTGTGTATGTAATGCACCCAATTCTGGTTTCCTTTTTAAATGGCTTGCATAATTTGATGGTCCCAAGTAGAAGTGCGAGTTGAGTGATTCTCTGTGGTAGACTGCATCAGAGGCATTGTGAATGTGGTTATATGTTCATATGTTGATCCTCTAGGAGAGCCCATGGACTCTGTGCATGAAGAAGGTATTCAACCACCTTCTCAAGAACCTCTGAAAATAGACCACAGTGAAGTACAGGACATCACCACCAGCTCAGACACAGACACCACCAACTCAACTGCACCAACAACGCCCAGAGAAGACGCAGCGCCCGTCCCAGCAGAGAAAACCCCCAGTGCTACCCCTAAACCAGGTCAGTCTCATAAAATGTGCATCTTTAACATGTCAGTGGTTATACTTATCTATACTTGCATATTATATATACAGTATTAAAGTCTCGTGAACTTTAAAGGGATAGTTCATTAGGATATTAAGTAAAGATCATGTTCCATAAAAATTTGTTTTGTAAGTTTCCTACAGTAAATATATCAACTTAATTTTCGATTGGTAATATGCATTGGCTAAGAACTTTATTTGGACAACTTTAACGGCAATTTTCTCAATATTTTGATTCTTTTTTTTTTTTGCACCCTCAGATTCCAGATTTTCAAATAGTTGTATCTCCGCCAAATATATCCTATCCTAATAAACCATACATCAATGAGAAGCTTATTTATTCAGCTTTCAGATGAGATATAAATCTCAATTTCCAGGGTCACATTTGTTCTTTGTGAGTTTGATTGGTTCAGTCAGTGAGTGAGTCATTAGACTGATTCACCAATAACTAATATGTTTGAGAAGATTTTTGAGTATTCCTGACCAATTCTTAAAAAATAATTATTTTATCAATCATTCTACACTGGAAAGCCATTGGTGTTGTGTGCAACCAGTGGTCCTCACAACAGAAAGATATGTGAAGTTGTCTTACTTATTTACTTATTTTGCATTTCCCATTTTGTCTTTCTCATTACATTCAGTTCAGACTGACAACTCACATTTCTTGCATGCTAAAGGTCTTTGGCCTTGGTGTTGTACAATCAGTTGCAGCAATGTAAACCTTGTCAGAAAATTATAGTACATTGATCTATAGACTGATTCAGAGTCTTATGAACCGTTAAAGCAGAAGTCAAATCCAGAACAACAATTTACAAATAATTTACTCACGCTCTTGTCATCCAAGATGTTCATGTCTTTCTTTCTTCAGTCATAAAGAAATTATGTTTTTTGAGGAAAACATTTCAGCATCTGATGTGGTGCCCCGAGTTTGAACTTTCAGAATGCAGTTTAAATGCAGCTTCAAACGATCCCAAATGCGGTTGTAAACGGTCACAGCCGAGAAAGAAGGGTCTTATCTAGCGTAACGATTGGGTATTTTAATAAAAATAATACAATATATATACTTTTTAATGCCAAATGCTCATCTTGTCTTACTCCGCCTGGACTGTTTTATGTTCCGGTTCATGACAGTTAGGGTATGTTGAAAAACTCCCATCTCATGTTCTCCCTCAACTTTGAAATCGTCCTATATCCCTGTTTTAGCTTTTTTGTTAAAGGGTGTTTGATCTTCTTTGCATGTTCACTTTGCAAAGACTGTGTTGGTAATTCTGGAGCAATGTAGGATGATTTTTGAAGTCGAGGGAGAAAATACGATTGGAGTTTACCTAACTGTCTTGAACCAGAATACAGTTTGAGTTGTCTTGAGTTCAGGGAGAGAAAGGCAAGAAGAGCATTTGAGATTAAAAAGTATTTAAATTGCATTTTTTTAAAATGAAAATAACCAATCGTTTCGCTAGATAAGACCCTTCTTCCTTGGCTGGGATTGTTTACAACTGCATTTAGGATTGTTTGAAGCATTGAATAAACCACATTTAAACTGCATTTTGGAAGTTCAAAATTGGGGCACCATATCAGTCCATTATATGAAGAAAAATGCTGAAACGTTTTCCTCAAAAAACATAATTTCTTTACGACTGAAGAAAGAAAGACATGAACATCTTGGATGACAAGGGGGTGAGTACATTATATGTGAATATTTGTTTTGGAAGTGGACTTCTCCTTTAAGACAGTAGTTTTTAAATCTTTTTGATTTTTTTTTTAAAATTTCTACCTGATTAGAATGTTATAGAGCTTGGTCTGATTTTGTATATTCATGATAAAATGCAGATGGAGATTATATTCAAGTCTAGAAATCACACTGAAAATTAGACTTAATTTATCCAGCTTTTTCTAGACAGTTGGAACTTTGATTCTTCAAATTTACTTATAGTTTTGCTTATTTTAATGCTTGTTTTGTTTTATTTCAAATCGTTTGAGGCCTCCTTTTAAGTTTTCTAAGGCACCTAGGTGGGCTCCAGCTCCCTGGTTAGGAACCACTACGTTTAGGGAACAGAATATTATAAAAATCATCTGGGTTGAAAAATAGAACCAGCTCTGAATAGGAACCATTTGTTAATTCCTAACCAGACTTGCAACAGAAAGATGTTCCTCTGACGAACACCAGAGGGCAGCATGTGTTCAGAAATAAATGTTGTATCTCCTTTAGGGATATTGATTTTTTTTTTTTTTTTTTTTTTTTTATATATATATTTTTTATTTTCATCCAGTCACATTACCTGTGCAAGATAGTCATTCCTGAAAACATAACTTTTCACATCAAACAAAATTTCACCCTTTAGCGAAATGAAATTTGGATAGAATATGTGTTTAGAAGCATCTAAGAAGTATCTTGCTTTGAGCACAAACGTATAATAAATTCCCTGTAGACTTGAGGCGCAAGGACCATACATCTTTGAATATGAGTTATAGACAAATTAAAAGTCCCATACATCTACAGGCCCCTGGAATGAGCACCCCCACAGAACTGGTCCGGAAATAGGAAGGATTTATAGAGGCTCCCAAAAGGAGGAGAAAACTCTCGCACTCTCCATCTCCAAACAGAAACCACCTGGTGACAAATTTATCGCAGCGTGCTTTATGACCATCTTTACGTCTGAGTTATGTCTGTTGTTAGTGTTGACGCAGACGGAGCTAAATGACTGATTCCACACAGGAGGTTAACACTCTGGTTATAAACAACACAATCTGCGAATGGTTTCTCTAGACATTTGAGCTGAAGGTAATGGAGCGACTACATGTGAACAGGCTTAGACCTCCACTAATAATTCATGTTAATGAGAAACAAAGAAAGAAATTAAAACTAGATTTTTTTAATGACCCTGCCAGAATCTGCAGACTGTATTAAGTGGTTGCTTAGGACTTGCACTGAAAGACCAGGAATGTGTTGCAAAACTAGATTTTGATTTCATGTTTACTCAGTGCTTCAGCCTTGTGTGTTGACTGTGCCAGTTAAGGCTGGTCCGGGTAGTAAAAGTGTTTCTCTTTTCCACGCCCCACTATTCCTCTTTCCATATGTTTTCCTCTCATAAAGAAGTGTGCCAGCTCTAATTCACCTGGCCCTGACTCATCCCCGCACAGCAAATATACCTTCCACTGTCCCCTCAGGGAGTGTGTGTGTGTGTGTGTGTGTGTGTGTGTGTGTGTGTGTGTGTGTGTGTGTGTGTGTGTGTGTGTGTGTGTGTGTCAGCATGAGTGCTTGCATCTGAAGGAATGTGTCTTTGACTTTGTGCTGCGTGTACATTAGCGTGCACAACTGTATGTGTGCGTCCATGAGTCCTCAAGGAAAGGCAGTTCTGGACTTTTTACGAACTGTTAACTGCTAGAGAGGGAGAATGTGTCTTCCGCAGGAACAGATCTGTCAGAGTTTATCTCTCCCTTGCACACAACGGCCTGCTCGCAACAGCACGTGTTTATTGCTAAAGGTCTGTGTGACCTCAGTACAATCCGGTCAGTGTTTCTAGTCAAACGGGAAAATATTCAGTGTTTATAGGTCAGCGTTTGACCGTGACCCATTAATTAGTCAATAAACAGTCTGGGCTGTGTTTACGCTTGATTCAATAGTATGTTTGTAATATTTGCTTTACTTAAAGCCTTTATGTGTAATGCGTTATAAAAGTAGTTTTTATATGTTGTACCGCACCTTATAATGCATTGTATGATTTCACAAATAATTGTAACCACAGTTCTAATACATTATAATACTTGCCTGTGTTGGTGGTATAGTGGTGAGCATAGCTGCAGTTGACCTGGGTTCGATTCTCTCTCTAATGGTTAGAGAGTCGGACTTGTAACCCAAAGGTTGCGGGTTTGAGTCTCAGGTTTGGCAGGGATTGTAGTTGGGGGAGTGAATATCCAGCACTCTCTCTACACTCTCATTCTCACTCTTCATTCGTACATGACAAATAATGCTTTATACATAAAGGCTTTAAGTGTTACCATATAAATTTTATGATGATTATAAATTATTATAAATCTAATTATGAATTACTATACAGTATAAATATATGCAAAATAATAATAATAATAATGGTAATAATAATAAGAATAAAAAAATTAATAATTAAATAATTATATATATATATATAATTGTGTATATTTACACTACCAGTCAAAAGGTTTTGAACAGTAAGATTTTTAATGTTTTGTTTAAAGTCTCTTCTGCTCACCAAGCTTACATTTATTTGATCCAAAGTACAGCAAAAATTGTGAAATATTTTTACTATTTAAAATAACTGCTTTCTATTTGAATATATTTTTTGTAATTTATTCTTGTGATTTAAAGCTAAATTTTCAGCATCATTACTCCAGTCTTCAGTGTCATATGATCCTTCAGAAATCATTATAATATGCTGATTTGCTGTTCAAGAAGCATTTTTAATTGTAAGTATTATCAGTATTTAAAACCGTTGATTAATTTTTTTCAGGATTCTATGATAAATAGAAAGATCCAAAGATCAGCATTTATTTAAAATTAAAATTTTAAAAAGCTTTTTTTTGTAACATTATACACTATACCATTCAAAAGCATGGATTCAGTATAATATTTTTTTTAAAGAAATTATAGAAATTAATACTTTTATTTAGTAAGGATTCTTTAAATCGGTCAAAAGTGATGATAAAGACATTTATGTTACAAAAGATTCGATTTCAGATAAGTGCTGTCCTTCTGAAACCTCAAAAAAAACTACTCAGCTGTTTTCAACATAATAATAATAATAATAAATAGTTTTTGAGAAGCAAATCAGAATATTAGAACTATTTCTAAAGAATCATGTGATTGGAGTAATGATGCTAAAATTCAGCTTTGAAATCACAGGAATAAATTACATTTTAAAATGTATTCATATAGAAAACAGTTATTTTAAATAGTAAAAATATTTCAAAATTTTACTGTTTTTGCTGTATTATGGATAAAATAAATGCAGGCTTGGTGAGCAGAAGAGACTTCTTTAAAAACATAAAAAAAAAAATCTTGCAGTTCAAAAACTGTTGACTGGTAGGGTATGTACATACCAACAAAAAAAGTTAATTAATATATATTTTTTATTTATTATTTTATTTTATTTATTTATTTATTTTTGATTTATTGATTTTAATATCCCATTCTGATCTTGGATCTGGTTCCTCCCAAGGTTTTATTCTTGTCTACCTAAAGATTTTAAAAGGATGTTAGATCATTAACTAATCCGTCATCCAAAACTGTATGCATGTCTGTGTATCTGTGTAAAGTGTATCTGTGTGTTGTTTTTTTTTTTTGTTTTGTTTTGTTTTTTTGTCCATACAGTGAAAGTCTGTGAGGTCCAAAGTTGTTTGGACTCCAAACATTCTTCCAAATATCTTAATTTTGGTGTCATACATGTTGAACTCTCTCTTTAAAAAGATTTTTCTTGCTTTATTTGCCTTGATTATAAGGTGTATTTTTTTGTAAAGCTGTTTTTGGAATCAGATGTGTTCTGAAAAAAAGTGCTGTACTAATATTTTTAAGTGAGCTGAATTGCAATTGCGTCATTAACATAACACTGTTGTAACCGGGTGGAAAGTGATAAAGTGACAGGTGATTAAAAATCCATAGTGTTTGTACTAGAAACCACGAACCCCTGTCAGCCGTGTCAAGGGGTTTCTTGATGTGTGCTTGAGTTGAGTAGTGTGCAGATGCATTCATATGATACACTACTGTATTCTCACCATGCAGCAGCACACCAGCTCTGATCTACTCAGCGTTCAGTTAAACAGTGCACGCAACAGAACGCAGGCTGTCTTTGTCCTGGATCCGGCCCAGCCGTCTGCTCTAGCTCTCTCACTCGTGTTTACGCTAGTTTGGAGCGAAGCCATTCAACATCTCTATCATCCCTTTACCGTATTTACAACCCTGGCCGGAAACATTCCCTCCTCTAAGTCAACTGGAGGTATTAACAGGAAAAGAGGGAAGAATGAATGTTAAGAAAGGCCTAATTGTCTCAATGACTCTGGCTCTTTGTCGGAGGAAGTCGCAGAGCAGCGCTCGGAGGTCCTGTAGGAGGTCCCACATCTCATGCGAAGCGTGTAAAGGCCAGATTTATTTGAGGAAAGTGTAAATATTCTGTTATCAGTGTGCTTTTTAAAGCTGGTCTAAATATGCGCTTTGTGTTGCAAGTGTAACTAACACGTCGTATCCGGTTAATGCTGCACTTCTAAGACGTCTAGAGTTTATTGTAGTATTAAGTTAAAGTAAGTAAGTAAACACTGTTCTTGAGTTGTTCATGGGTGAATCTCTTGAAACTTGTCCAGAACAGTCTAGAACCTGTCCAAGTCATATTCTTTAGGACTTTAATGACAATTAAACTCATTTTCCTTTAATAAAAAAAAAAAAGAAATTAAAATTAACTTTCATTGTTATAATGAAATATAATAGAGTTTTTGTAGAAACCATGATACATTTTTTGATCAATAGAAAGTTCAGAAGAACAGCATTTATTAGATTTTTAACATTATACAACATTACTAATATTATTATTGATATTAATATTTTTACTGTCTCTTTTGATCAATTTTATATACCCTTGATTGGAAAAAAATAAAATAAAATAAAATAAATCCTACTTTAAATTTAAATTGTGAAGTGTTTATCATGGGAGTATTTGTTTTACTGACCTTACTTAAATTAATTTTAAATGTAAATTTTATAATAATAATACATTTTATTTTTATTTTTATTTATTTATTTATTTTTGCTGTAATTGCAAAAAAAATGTCAATAATGATGATCATCACAAAGCCAAAAAAATGTTAAAATAGACTTCCCTTTCTTTTTGTAAATATCTGATTCCTTATTGTAATTACTTTTTATTTGATTTATATGCTTCTGACAGGTTTTATGAGATGCACTTAGCTTTGCTCCTTGTATCTCGGACGGGTTGATGGCAGGCAGGCAGGCTGGCTGACGCTCGGCGGCGGCTGGCACAGGGACAGGCAGGAAATGGCCCTGCTTTCCTTATTGCTCCAAACAGGATGTCGGCGTGTAAACTGTTGACATGGGATGCCGGGAGCACTCCGAGGGGCTGGCGTCGGTCCAGGGAGATTGAGGGAGGGTTAGAGAGTGAGAGAGGGAGTGAGCAGGTTATTGTACTCTATACACAGATACATACTGCCAAAGTTCAGAATGCATTATCACACATAAACTGTTTAGCTTGCACAGTCCAACAGTTGAATCGGGTTTGTTGCTGACCGCTAGAACAGGATGTGAAACATATCATTTTGCACTTCTGGTGTCAAATATGTGTGTCTGTTTTCATAATTGCCAGCTAATCAGTGCAAAATTGCCTTCTAGTTCCAGAAACTTTAGCAAATGCATTGCAATACCCAGGCAAGCATCCTAAAATCAAAGCAGAAAGTTTTGCACCACTCAAATTATTCTTTAAAAATTTAATTACACTATATGTTTCAGAATATAACAGACATTTTGAGGTGCTTGACAGTTGTCAGAGATAAAGTTAATGACTGGAGTGTGTCCAAGCGTTAGCTCAGCATTACACCATTACTGTACACCATATAGCCCGCTCTCTAATCTTTTCTCAATAGTAAATGGATGGCCGACAGCCAGGGCCGTGGCCGCTGCACACTCTGAAACAGTAACTGATGCAGTGACCCTCTCCGTCCCCCCTTTTCCTGACCAGCCCTGCCTGTCGTTCTCGATCTGGGATTACCACCTCCTTCGGTTGCCTTCAGGGCAAATGAACAACCATCTTGACACTTTCATTTAAACCTGCGAGCGGCCTGAACAATCCTCGCAAAAGCAGCGGGAGTCAACAAACAGAGCCCTTGTTGTTTTACAGCTGCGATGATGTCATGATGTCAGAGGAGCGAAAATGACTTCCATCTAAACGGGAGGACCCGGCCCTGCGCTTACTAATGCAAACTAGTCGACTCATTGGAGCGCACACATCGTGCTCGTAACTCGCTCGAAGAATCACGCTCTCCTACCGTTAGCGAACGTGCCCGCGAGCCACTTACGGAAACATGCTCTCACACCCAGCAAAACGGCTCCAAATGTGGGATGTGCTCGAGACCTGTTATTGATTATACCTCTCCTGTAGTCTTCGCTCCTCTACCTCTATACTTTATGTGGTAGTGTGTAAATGGACGCTTAGTTTTGTTTCAGATGGGCATCCCGGCCCGCAGGTTTTTTAGACTCCTGCTGCTGGTTTTCCTCTGCTCTTTTTGGAGATGTCAAGTTTTCCACTGTGTTGAGCTGTTTATTTGACATATTTTAGACTCAGGGTGTGCCTCTGCTGTGGGCATGTGTTCTTAAAAATTACAATTACACATGCCACATATAACTAACCAAGTCAATATGAAATCAAAATGAACCCTGTTAATTTGCAAGTTTAAAAAGTTGTAAAAACACCCATTTGACACCATCCAGTAAGTTCATCATGGATGAAATCAGTTCTCCACCTCCAATTTGCTGTGTCATTCAGAAATGAGTCACATAAAAATAAAGTGCAAATACTGTATCATAAGTTGAAAAACTTTTCTCCTATTTCCTTTGTAGAATTTTGTTAGCTGCCCTTGTTTATATTATAATGTTACAAAAGATTTTGCTTCAAATTTCAAAAGTTCTTTAGAACTTTCTGTTCAAAGAATAACAAAAACAAATGTATCATGGCAAACAAATCAGCATATTAGAATGAGTTCAGAAGGATCATGTGACAATGAAGACTGGAGTAATTATGCTGAAAATTCAGCTTTGCATCACAGGAATAAGTTACATTTCACAATATATGTAAATGGAAAACAGTTATTGTAAATTGTAATAATATTTCACAATATTCCTGTTTTTACTCTATTTTTGTAAAAAATACATGCAGCCTTGGCGAGAATAAGACACTTCTTTCAAAAACATGAAAAAAATCTTATTGACCTCGAATTTTTGAACATTAGTGTAATTGCTTGATGTCAGGACAATGCACTAATGTTTGTACTGTCAGTTGGTGATTTCATAAACTCTAAATACATTTGAGGTCAAAAGTTTACGTATACCTTGCAGAATCTGCAAAATGTACATTGTTACAAAAAATAAGAGGGATCATACAAATGTTATTTTTTATTTAGTACTGACCTGAATATGATATTTCACATAAAAGATGTTTACATATAGTCCACAAAAGAAAATAACAATTGAATTTATAAAAATGACCCTTTTTAAAAGTTTACATACGCTTGATTCTTAATACTGTTTTGTTACCTGAATGATCCAGGTAACTGTGTTTTGTTTTTTTTGTTTAGTGATAGTTGTTCATGAGTCCCTTGCTTGTCCTGAACAGTTAAACTGCCCGCTGTTCTTCAGAACAATCCTTCAGGTCCCACAAATTCTTTGGTTTTTCAGCTTTTTTGTGTATTTGAACCCTTTCCAACAATGACCGTATGATTTTGAGATCTGTCTTTTCACACTGAGGACAACTGAGGGACTCATATGCAACTATTATAGAAGGTTCAAATGCTCATTGATGCTGCAGAAGGAAAAACAATGCATTAAGAGCCGGGGGGTGTAAACTTTGGAACAGAATGAAATTTTCTTATTTTGCCTAAATTACTTAAAGTACTGCCCTTTAGAAGCTACAGAAGATACTTGCATGTTTCCCAGAAGACAAAATAAGTTAATTTACCCTGATCTTCAAATTCAAAAGGTTTTCACCCCCCATCTCTTAATGCATCATGTTTCCTTCTGAAACATCAGTGAGCGTTTGAACCTTGGGCAATAGTTGAACATGAGTCCCTCAGTTGTCCTCAGTGTGAAAAGATGGACCTCAAAATCATACAGTCATTGTTGGAAAGCGTTCAAATACATAAAAATGCTGAAAAATCAAAGAATTTCTGGGACCTCAAGAATTTTTCTAAAGAACAGCAGACAGTTTAACAGTTCAGGACAAACAAGAATCAAGGGGATGTAAACTTTTAAAAGGGATAATTTTTATAAATTCAACTATTATTTTCTCTTGTAGACTGTATGTAAATGTCTTTTATGTGAAATATCTTATTCACGTCAGTACTAAATAAAAAATGACATGCATTTTGTATAATCTCTCTTATTTTGGTAAAATAATTAACAACTTGCAGATTTTGCAAGGTGTATGTAAACTTTTGACTCAAGTGTTTCATTGTTGTCTTAATTCTAGGTAAGGGAGCTGATCCCAACAGGCCTCAGTGTCGGAAAGCTAAGGACATCAGGAAAGAGAGACGACTTCAAAAGGAGCAACAGAAGCAGCAAGAAGCAGTGTCTTCCTCTGTTAATCCCGCCCCAAAATCTTCACCTAATCAACCCAAATCATTGGAGGAATTCATTACAGAGTCCTTACCCAACGACCCTCTGCACCGTTTAGAGGTAACACATCAACTTTGTCTGTATGTAATTCTTCTTTGAGGTCAAGTAACTGACACAGGCTAAAGCAAGAGAGGATGCACCAAACTAAACTGACCGATCGAAGGTGTAACTATCACCCACAGCGATTTAAGTATCCTGGGTAAATATTCCAAGCTGTTCTTTTCACAAACAGTCCTCTCCTGCTTTTGCTGCGATTGCTTGGGTGAAGTCAGCATGGGTAAACAGCCAATGTTTTTGCTTTCTAAGCAAGTCTGTTTGAAAGGCCATCTTATGCCCCAAACGTCATTGTCCCTGGAGACGGCACTGGGCCGGTTCATCCCTCAATTAGCTTTTCGACTGGATTGATTTGATTGACTTCAATATGTCATTCAATTATCTTAAGTGGATGGCAATGTCACCGTCATCTGAACAAGGTTAGTGGTTCACCTACCTTGAACAATACATGATAAAAACCCTCAGTCTTCATGGAAAGGACTGAAAGCAGCTCTTGTGTACACAGACTCTTTTGTTTCATCATGAACTTTCACATATAAACACTTTGTGCGTTTATTTATTCAAAAATGTAATTTGCGTGACAGACCCTTGTGTTGAAATCTGAACCGTCAGAGTGTAGTTTGATGTTAGTCTATTTGTTCCCACTTATCTCTCTGGATAATGAAAACGGATGCGTTTAAAGCAGTGTGTGGGGTATCACACGTTTCCTTTCCAGACTTTATTTTATCACTTGTGAAATGGGGGGGCGTTAGGGCTCATTTTTGTAAATCTCAGTTGTGGGGCCGTTAAGCCTTCGGAGAGGGACCTCAGAGACACCCAGCCTAATGAGATGTTTACATACAGCCAATCAGACACGTGTGGAGTGTGTTTTATAATAGACAGCACACTGTAAGTGAATCACTCATTGTTTGACAGGGAAAAGATTACTTTAAGAAGACCTTGGCACATTTTACATCTGGGGATTTTGAGGTTGAGTTCATTAAATGAGTGTTTCGGGTTCAGTAAATATTGAAAGAATAGTTTATCCGAAAATGAAAAACGCAGATTTTTTTTTTTTTTTTTTTTTTTTTTTTTCTTTCATGACACACAAAAGGAGGTCTGAGCAGTGCTTTTCCATATAATGAATAAATTAAATATTTAGAAAAGACTAAATAAAAATACTCCAAATCATTTTAATCTTATATTCCAAGACTTTTGAAATGAAGATGTAATTGACTGATATTCCCCCTCTCTGCTTTTAATTTCATAGTATGCAAAACTTGGATATAACTTTACACATACAAATTTAGTGAGCTTTATTATTTGTTGTCTAGTGAGTTTATTATTTTAGTTTTTGAATGATTTATGAAAGATCATTTGACATTATACACTGGAGTAATGATGCTGAAAATGCAGCTTTGCATCACAAATACAAATGACGTTTTATAATATATTTGCATACACTACCAGTCAAAAGTTTTTAATGTTTGTTTTTTTTTTTTTTTTTTTTAAGAAGTCTCTTCTGCTCACCAAGCCTGCATTTATTTGATCCAAAGCACAGCAGAAACAGTAACATTTTTGAAATATTTTTACTATTTAAAATAAGTGTTTTCTATTTGAATATATTTTAAAATGTAATTTATTCCTGTGATTTTTTTTTTTTTTTTTTGAAACTGAGCCACATGATCTATTTTATTATTTTTATTATTATGTCAAACAGCCGAGTAGAATTTTTTGCATCCTAGCTTTTGAATGGTGTAGTGTATAATATTACAAAAGCTTTTTATTTCAAATAAATTCTGATCTTTTGATCTTTCTATTCATCAGAGCATCCTGAAAAAATGTACTCTGCTGTTTTTAATTTTGATAACAATAAAAAATGTTTCTTGAACAGCAAATCAGCATATTAGAATGATTTCTGAAGGATCATGTGACACTGAAGACTGGAGTAATGATTCTGAAAATTCAGCTTTGATCACAGAAATAAATTACATTTTAAAATATATTTAAATAGAAAACAGTTCAACAAATATTGCAAAATTTTACAGTTTTTGCTGTACTTAGGATCAAATAAATGCAGGCTTGGTGAGCAAAAGAGACTTCTTTTAAAACATTAAAAATCTTACTGTTCAAATACTTTTGACTGGTAGTGTACAAATCAGTCATTTTAAACTGTAATAATATTTCACAATATGACCCATATGATCCATTTGCTGCATAAAAGACTTCTTTCAAAAACATTTAAAAAATCTTGCAGACTCCAAACTTTAATGTAATTTAATGTTGCATTTTTTTATGTTTTTAAAAAACATTATTGCACGACAAATGCTTTTGCTCTAGGTTAACTTGTATTGAACCCAGAACATTACTTTTAATGTTCTTTAAAGTATAACTTTGTCTTCTCGGGATTAATTATCACCCAACTACACCTGCAGAGGGCAGTAGAGGCACATTATAACTTATCCCCACATTGAATATCTTGTCAAGTCCCTGTTTGTAAAATTTGCCTCTGCCCTCTTTCACCCCCTGCGTAATTTGAAATCTCTGAGCTGTTTTGACAGCGCTTCGCTCTCTTTATCTTGGTTACTCCTCACACACTTAATCAAATGTCTGCATCTCAAGAGAATCGCCCTGCAGATTAAAAGACTCTATTTATGTTTATCTGAAACAAAAGTCGCAAATACCTTCATTAACTTGGCCCAGCAATAATAAGAGATGCTCAGTGAGGGCCAAATACAATAAAATCGAAGCTAAATCTCTCAGTCATGCTCTTCTGGGGAACTTGTGAACTGTAAGCACCTCGTCCAATGAAAACGTCTCCGTGAGAGGTCCTTTAATTAGGAACAGCTTCGCCGGTCAATTAAATATTTTTTTGGAGGATTGCATTTTGATTTGCCGCCTCACTTCTGAGGCCAGTTTGTCCTTGTGCAAACACAGATGATCCTGTTAGATGTCAAGCTCAGTTTTACTAATCAAACATAACAACTGATCCCACACAGTTTGCTTTTAAACTGATGTCAGACTTTTACACCCTTATACAGCAAGCTGAATGAGGCTTAGTGTTGCTTTGTCTTTTAACAGTCATGCATTTTGCAAATGTATGTGTTTATTTTAATAAGAATCAATGGAGTTTCTTTGTAATAAACTTGCGTCATGCATCTTAACCTGCCAGCCCTCATGTTTTGGACTACTTCAAATCACCCATTCATTTGTGTATATATATAGCTACTGGCTAGATTTTTTTAAAAATATTTTTTTCTTTGAAATTTCTATCATAACCTAGAGTATTGGTCATCGTTATTATAGCTTTTCATAATTTCCTGTGTTTGACTGTGATCGCTAATGCGATATAATGAAAGCCAGTTCAACTGCAGCTAGAAATTCAGGAAGTTTCCTTTGTAACCGTATACAGTAAGGAGACACTTATATACAGAGATGGATTCACTGCAGGTCTGTGTTTAATCATTAGCGCAGGAAGTCATATGTAATCGTCTTCTCTACAGTTTGCATTACATGGGGGACTAGGAAGTGGTTCGTCATCAATGAATGGAGTGTGCAGATTAACAGATTTTTGGAGACACAGTAACATTCTTCTAAAGTCTGTTGAGAAAATGTATAACTAATTGCATTACACAGTTGATTATGTTCATGATATTATTAGAGAATCTCATAAAGCCTGTCAAGAACATGCCCAGGTCATCTTTAGTCATTTGGGTTCTAATAATTCATAAGTAATTCATATTTGGGTCATGTAATTCATAATTTGTTAATCCAAATAAATGTTTTTCTTTTTAATTTTAAGATGAAATATGACACGGGCATGTTCTCATGAGAGTCACTCTTTTATAGACACATAATCCTTAATATTTTCATGCTGAACTCGTGCTGAATCTCACCCAAGCAAACAAAGGTTGTAATGTAATGAATATGGTCCACTTTTGTATATGTATATGTTTATATTTATTTATTTGACAACAAATTTGCAGAAGTATGAGTGAATCTCCTGAAACTACAGTATAAATTAATGGCTGTACTGATTTATTATTTTTATTTTTTTTTATTATTATTATAATACTTTTTATTTTATTTTAGCAGCCTATTGTTACATCATATACATATAAATTGTTACATATATATATATATATATATATAGGGATCATACACAAAATGCATGTTAAGTTTAATGTTATGTTAACGAAAAATGGTGCATTAAGTGCCGGGGGATGAAAACTTTTTGAATTTGAAGATCAGGGTAAATTGTCTTATTTTGAGAAAAATTATGTCTTATTTTGTCTTCAGGGAAACATGTAAGTATCTTCTGTAGCTTCTGCAGGGCAGTACTAAATAAATAAAAAAGTACTAAATTAAAAAAAACGCTCACTGTTGCCTTCCGAAGCATCAGTGAGCGTTTGAACCTTCTGTAATAGTTGCATACGAGTCCCTCAGTTGTCCTCAGTGTCATAAGAGAGATCTCAAAAATAAACGGTCATTGTTGGAAAGGGTTCAAATACACAAAAATGCTGAAAAACCCAAGAATTTGTGGGACCTGAAGAACAGTGGGCAGTTTAACTGTTCAGGACAGACAAGGGACTCTGTGAATCATTCAGGTAACAACACAGTATTAAGAATCAAACATATGTCCACTTTTGAATGGGGTTATTTTTTAGAAATTCAACCATTATTTTCTCTAGCGGACTATATGTAAACGTCTTTTATGTAAAATGTCTTATTCAGGTCAGTACTAAATGAAAAAATAACATGCATTTTGTATGATCCCTCTTATTTTGGTGAAACATGTTAATCCGGACATGCTCTTGACCTGTTTCATGAGATTCACCCGTGTGCTGTAAAGAAAACTGCATGTACAATTTATTTTTATTAGGTTTCCATTCCAAATCATAAGATGTTCCATGCTCACTGTTCTCCTGCAGTGCTGTACTATTAACTTTATCTTGGCGTGTTTCTTGGAAACAATCTGTCATTTTTCTCTTTAACCCTCTGATGCTCATCCTCATGTTGAAGGTGAGGCTAGTGCGCTCCAACCCTCCCAGTCCACAGTTCAAAGCTTCGTTTGATGCCTCGTACCAAGTGTACAAACTCTACCAGATGGCCATTCACAAGGACCCACCTGACAAACCTACCGAGAGCCAGGTCAGGGGATCCAGAGCTGAAGGGCTTTCTCTTAGCCGCTGAGCACTTTTGACATGGCCATGCTTCTACTTTGGTATTCAGACCAAATAATATTTTTGAGGATTTTGACTTGTGATGCAGAAAGGGTCCAACATGGGTGGATGGGTGAAAGGGCAAGAGTTAGAAACAAGAGCAGGTTCAACTGAAAGGGGAAAAAATCATAGAGCAGTGACTTTAATGAGCAGTGTTTTAAAACAGCAGTGAGGAGGAGCAAACCAAAAGCAAGCAGACAGGAAATGAGAAAAGGGTGAAGCAGTAAGAAATGAAAAAATGGAGGTAAGCCATGGAAACTCCATGAAACAGTATGAATCTAATCCTGAAAAGAGGGCGAAAGAGAAATTGAAAGGAAATGAGGAAAACGCTTTCATCCGCACTGTGTGGGCAGTGTTTCTACAGATGTCCGTGTAAAACGAGGAGTTTGTTGCTGATGAGATGTTTAGGTTCTTACGCAGGTATTTTCCTTCCACTTTCCTCTTCGCAAGCCAGCAATTTTAGTCAAACATCATCTTGTAGGTGGTGCACCTTCACTGAATGTGCAGTTTGTTGGCTTTTGCTCATGATACGCTCCTGTAATTGTCATGCAGCCTCAGGTTTTTTTTTTTTGTTGTTTTTTTAAAACAAAATTGTATTTACGGTTCTTGTTTGCTATTACTGTGTTTACATTGTTATGACTAATGTGAGGAATTGCAAATCATTAAGATTTTTATTCCTGTAATTTCTGTCATCATCATTGTTTCCTGTGGCAGCACCAAAGCTGAATCAACAACGGCATAACAGTTTCATGTTTTAGTATATTCACCATCACACTGAATGTGATGAAAGAGGCTGACTTGGCAGTGTAAAATACATAATACATAATGAATAGGATAGATACATGTTGTAGCAAACATTTGCCGTGACATCATTTTGTTGATGTCTGACCTACCCAGATGGCTTTTTTTTTTTTTTTTTTTTTTTTTGAAAGCAGTAATAAGTAGGTCAAACTGATTTTAAAAATCATTGTTTTTGTAGCTCAAATACACAACCAGGATCTGGAACACATGCATAAAATGCAACTAAAAACATGTTAGCTTGCATAATGAAAACATTGTAATACGTTTAAGTTATTCAAATTGTTTTATTTTAGATTAGAGAATATGTAGAAAGCTTTGCATGGGACTTTTTGTTGTGAGTTGGACTGAATTGGTGTTTTACTTCAGTTTTTGGCTTTTCTAAACTTCTGTTCTTTCTGCTCTTCCTTTACAACATTTCCAAGTTACTGAATTGTTTGAGAATGCTTTGTGTATGTGTGTGTCTGTATACTTTGAAGGATGCCATGTTATTGATACTCTACTGCTTATTTTTGCCTCAAACATGCTTTTGTTGGGCTAGGCACATTGAAGCAGATTAGATTGGGCTTTTTTTGTTAAATCTGTTAAGGGACTAGTGCTTATCCCACATTGGAACAACCTGCCCCATTGACAAAGTCTTAACTGCAATTCATCAGATTCATTGAGCAGAGCTTCACAGCCCCGGTGCACCAGCCTCACCTTCAGCCTCCCTTTTCCCTACATTTACCCTCCACCTCTGAGTTTTAATCCATGATACACATTGCCTTCCCTGTCTTACTCCACACTGAAATAGGTTACTCTGTCCTATCCACCTTTTTCGTCAATGTGGAAGTAAGACTATGGGTGAGACTTCCGGTTCATTATCTGCTAAAGGGAAATAACCAGAAGATTTACAAGGTGCAGTAAACGGTAGAACTGTTTGCACTGCAAACCCCAGTGTGTTCATAATTAAGATAATTAATTAAAGTAGCATGGTAAAACACACCAGTTTGCAATATCAAGCAGCAAAATGAGCTGGTTTGTACAGCTAAAAATAGTTGGATGCGGATAAGACTGGAAGCCTGACCCATAATGGCTGTGCCCGTTCTTAAGGGAAGAAAAAGTTGGATATAACTGTGTTTTTTTTTTTTTTTTTTTTTTTTTTTTTTTTTGTGTGTGTGTGTGTGTGTGTGTGTGTGTGTGTGTGTGTGTGTTTCAGTGTCCTTTAGGTGCATCAGAACATTGTAATATAAACAGTATAACAAAACTGTGCACTTCTTTTAGAAATCTGGAGCAAAAGGAGAATGCACTGTTAACTATATCATATCACATTTATGCATTTTACAGACTGATAGCTTATAAAATCACTATTTAATCATTATTGGTATAGTGACAGACATATTGTGCATCCCTACAAAAAAACTTCAGGTAGTTTGAAGCAATTGTGTAATGCTAAAATTAACAACAAAGCAAGGTGTAAGACAGCTTGGGAAAGCGGTTCTGTTTTATTTTTGGGTTCATATTTACTCTTAGGCTGTATTTATTTCAGAAGATACAACAACAATTCTAAGAATCTTTGTGATTCTGTTGTTTTTCCACATTGAGTCTGACAAGTTTAGTTCCATTCTGAAGTACATACACATGCGAATTGTCAACAATTCATATGATTAAATACTTAGTTGGTTACTTAAGTTTTGCAAAAAATCGGAAGAGACCAGAGTTTCATATGTGACCCTGGACCACAAAACCAGTCATAAGGGTCACTTTTTTTAAATTGAAAAAAAAAAATTCCAATTTTTTGGAAAAAAAAAAGAAAGACAAAAAAAGCTTTCCATTGATGTATGATTTGTTAGGATAGGACAATATTTGGCCAAGATACAACTATTTGAAAATCTGGAATCTGAGGGTGCAAAAAAATCTAAATATTAAGAAAATGGCCTTTAAAGATGTCCAAATGAAGTTCTTAGCAATGCATATTGCTAATCAAAAATTAGGTTTTGATATATTTATGGTAGGAAATTTACAAAATATCTTTATGGAACATGGTCTTTTCTTAATATCCTAATGATTTTTGGCATAAAAGAAAAATCGATAATTTTGATCCATACAATTTGTTGTTGGCTATTGCTACAAATATACCCAAGCGACTTAAGACTGGTTTTGTGGTTCAGGGTCACATAACAAATTATGATCTTGACTTAATTCAGTTAAATTGTGAAATTTGTGATGAATATAAATTAGCATCGCCTGTTCAGACCAGTGTCTGATATTGGTCACATTTAAAAGGTCATGTGAACAGAACTTTGGCTTGCAGTGTGAATATGAACCCAAAAATTCTGCATATTTGATGTATTCAGTGCTGTTGAAATCATTTCATTGTTATTTTTGTATTAATCACTCCCTTTATCCACACATTCTTCCTCCTCCATTCTAATTATCCCCCATTGTTTATGTCCCTTCTTTTAATTTTTATTATCCTTCCTTCAAACTTATTCAATCAATTTCTCCTCCCGTGCCCTCTAATCGTCCCTTCATCACTCTGAAGGTGAGGCTAGTGCCGGTCAGCTTTGAGGACCCGGACTTCCTGGAATCGTACGTGCAGTCGGCGGCACTGTACGCTCGCTACCAGATGACCATTCATGGCGACGCTCCGAGCGAGTGCGGGGAGAGCCAGGTACAGGCTTAAACATGTCACATTCACAACTGCATGAAACACGCAATCGATTGATCTAAAGCTCTGCTCACTGACTCACAAATTTGCATACTCTCCTCGTGTACACATTAGCTTTTTACTAGACCTGCACACAATCTGTGCATGTGAAATTCTGCCCGAACTTCTGCTCATCCTCTGAGTATGAAACTTTTAACAACCACTCAGAAGATCTTTAGCAATGCCCTGGCATCTACCAATAGGATGTAAACCGCATAGTGATGGCAGAGAATTTTTTGCATGGGCAAGCATCACATTTTCTATGTTATAGTGACATTTTGATCAAGTTTTCAAATGAATGTTGCTGTCATACAATATTTTACAGTTTTTAATAAGAGTGCAGATGTCAGAATTTGTAGGTTTAATCAGTGGATTTTCCCACACTGCAAAAATGATTTTTAGAAATGTTAAAAATTATGTACAAATATTTCTTACAATTATTTATTGTAATATTAAAAAAATATATATATATATATATATAAAAAAAAAAAAAAAAAAAAAATATATATATATATATATATATATATATATATATATATATATATATAATATCAACATAATATAGTAGTATATAAAACTAAAATACTATTTAATTCGGTCTTATAAATGTAGCATTTATTTCAATATGTTGCTTGCTATTTCTTTGTAATTATTTAAGTTTGCAAGCAATTTCTGAGTGAAAATGGTTTCAGATCAAAATCTTTTAGTGCATTAACTGCAGATAATATGCAAGAAGTGCACAGATTATGTATTCTGTGCAATGCTTCTGTCTGAATGCACTGATTTTATAATGACTCTGCCAAATCTCCAGTGTTTAAATGAAGATGTTGAAGAATATCCTGTGGTGAAGAACTAAATCAGAAGCTAGATATTTATAGATTCCTCAAAGAACGTTGCACGTCACACAGAGCTTTATTACATGTTTGTGTTGTTGAGGGAATGCATCTAAATGTGAAATGAAGATCGCAAATTTTTGACTGAACAGATTTTGGCCTATATATAATTCATGCAGCCAGTGTTGTTAAACAGCATCTGTCCAATGTTCAATGGCTTTATTAATATGATGAGTTTAGTAACAGTCGTGCAGTCGTAGAAAGGTCAGTACACAGATGCAAGAGTTTAACCTGTAACATTGTGTCTATTTATATTCATTTGCGTCTGCTGCAAAACAAAAAGCTGCTGTAATAATTATATAGTACTTGCACAACAACTGTTTTACAGCAGCCTCCATTTGAAGACACGAGCAATTGTTTGGATTGGCCAACAATTCACCTGTGTTTTGGTAGGGAGTGAATTAGGACTGGGTGGATCTGTTGCAATGTAAGCGGCTGAAACTCTTCTACCGTCTGTTATTTCAGTCTTAGGCCGGGCTGGGCCATGCACACACGCCCTGCTCTGTGAAACACGGCCATAACTCAATTATGTGTCATAAAAGAAGCAACATTCTCAGTCTGAGAGCTTGTAGGGAATCTTTACTTTATTAAAACACTGTCGGGAGTACAAAGGGAGGCCAGGAGAAATCAAATTTTGTATAAAGAGCTGATTTGGTGGTTACAACGGAGTGATGTCAAACAAGAAAATGACAAACAGGTCATGAATATAGTGAAAATGTGTTTTCATCTTAAACATGAGTGCTTTTGGAAGATTTTTGAGTATAAAGGAAGATTGGATTGTGGTGTTGAAGATGGGCCAGATTTTTTTTTAAATCTAAAGACAACAAATTGCATACATTTTTGGAGCTTTGGAGCTTTTTAGTGTGTCCTAACAGAAAGAGTATCAAGCAAGTGCTAGCGACAAATCTAGATCCATCTCATTGCAGTCAATGAAGCTTGCTGAAGTCAGTCAGCAGACTAATAGCCTATTGATCTGTGGTTTGTGAATGTTCTGTACATGGAGTTTTTAATTTTGCAGTATAGACAGTCTCATGCCTTGTTCTAATGCAGTGCAACTCTACATTAAGACCTGAAACA
The DNA here is from genome assembly GCF_022985175.1 of Labeo rohita. Taxonomy (NCBI): domain Eukaryota; kingdom Metazoa; phylum Chordata; class Actinopteri; order Cypriniformes; family Cyprinidae; genus Labeo; species Labeo rohita. Next base: position 32,313,560 of record NC_066881.1, on the reverse strand, counting down.
TACTCCACACAAATACACTGATGGTCAAAAGTTTGGGGGAGTTTTTAAATGTTTCTGAAAAAAGTCTCACCAAGGCTGCATTTATTTGATCAAAAATACAGTAAAAACAGTGATAATCTGAAATATTATTACAGTTTAAAAGAACTGTTTTCTATTTGAGTATTTTTAGGGGTTCAAGCATGTAGCACTGAAACCCTATTGTAATTTTAATCAAGTTTTCAAATGCATGTTGCTACAAGATTTTACAATTTTTACGTCAGTAAGAGTGCAGATTTCTGAATTTGTGAGTTGAATCTAATCAATGGATTTAAGTTAATGCAATAGTAATATTAAATCAAAATATATAATAGCAACATAATATAATAGTTAATAAAACTAAAATACTGTTTAATTCGGTCTGCTTAATAAATGTAGCATTGTTGCTTACTTGTAATTATTTGTGAACAATTTCTGAGTGAAAATAGTTATTAACAAAATAGTTATAAAATTGTTATAATGGTCACGGATCAGCGATCTCCACGTAAAACTGATCGTGCAGACCAAACCATAAGTTGTAGAGACTTGAAACTTGGAGAAACTTGGACGTGCCCCAGTCAGCCTGACGTGGGCGCTACAGCGATTAAAAGTACAAAATCGTTCGTAACTCCTAAACCGTCGATCGCAGGCTTGGGTGTCTTATGTCGTTGGAATCTTTGGTTCACGTCAGACAAAACTCATGCCTCAGATTTAATTGTGAGCCTGCGAAATTTTCGGGTATTTTGGATTTTTTTGCAAAACCTAAAGTTTGCAAACCAAAAGTTTGTGAAGTAGTCCTAGGTTTTTCGTCCTATCAGAAGCAAACCAGTAGAGAAAGATTCTGTTTGAATATCAATAATTATCAAAAAAGTCTAGCTTTCGACTCACCATTGCAAAAGGGACACCAAAATGTTTGAAAGGGGCAGGGACACTTTTAGTAAAATGCCAAGAACTCCTGAACATAATGAGATATCTTCGCCAAACTCAAAACACTTTATGTAGAAGCTCAGTCTGAGGTTGCAGGACAAAAATAGTGGAGCTTGGCCACTTGGTGGCGCTAAAAGAGGGAAAAAAACATAGAAATCACTATACCTACTCAACCATTTGTCCTATCAACATGAAAATGGCTGTGCACGGTCTTGGTCCAAATGCCACAAGTGTCTAAGAGGACATTTGTGTATCTCAAAAAAGCATGGCCGGCACTGGCCGATGAATTTTGAGCACCTGTTTAGACATGGTTAACGGAGGCCGATAGAAATAAAACTCGGTGGGCCTGTTTGACTCATGGCCCCAAAGGTCTGTTAGAAAAGAGGCCTGTCCGAATTTACCCAAAAACCTATAAAGCCTGAAGGAAAACTCAAAACTTCACGAAACCTAGTGAGCACATTCAACAGGTGATTCTAAACAACCATGCAAAGTTTTAAGGGGATCAGACCACAGCTGCCGCTGTAACAGTCATAAACATTACAAAACATAATATTTCTATGGTAAATTATCTGTATTTGCAAAAAAAGGCTTGCTTAAATGCCTTAAAGTGCTTGAACCCCAGTAATCGCTACTTGCAGAAATATTTTAAAATGTAATTTATTCCTGTGATGCAAAGCTGAATTTTCAGCACCATTACTCCAGTCTTCAGTGTCACATGATCCTTTAGAAATCAGTCTAAAATGCTGATTTGTTACATTATAAATGTCTTTACTGGCACTTTTGATTCATTTAATGCATCCTTGCTTATTAAAAGTGTTAATTTCTTAAAAATGACATACCATAGACTTTTAAATGGTAGTGTACCTCGATGTAAATCCATTCACTTTCTCTTTCAGTAACAGCATAGCAAATGCAATAGAATGTTTATAGCTTGGTAAGTGAATAACCTGTCTGATGTAATGGCACAGGCGTCAGAAGGGAACTCTATCACCCCTGTGAGACCTCAGCGTTTTTTTTACCATCACAGTCTTGTGCTTGCATTGTGTTGACCGTGCATTTACGCTTGCATGCTTGTCTAGAATCTGTTTCTGGTCCCAATCACTCACTTTCTGTTAGGACAACGCGTTGGTAGACAGACGCTGAGGGTGAACAGGATGTGGACCTACTTGACATTCTCAGTAACCTGAGAGAGAGGCCTTTGTCCCCCTTAGGCCTGGAAACAGGCCCGGCTCTGCCAACAGCAAATGAATAAATCCTCATGCTCGTAAAATGTGGGAATTAATAAATAATAAGTCGTCAGAGCCGACCGTCTCCTGCTAGATTCTTTCCTGGTGCCATAACAGAGCTCTATTTATAGTGTGGAAGGTGTGCGTATGTTTGCATTAGCATTCCACTCAGATGGGTCTATATGCATAAAGTCGCTTGTCTCTCACTCCATTCCCTCAATCCTTTCTTTACTTTCCTTATTTTGTCCTCTACCTTTTCATATCCTTTGCTGGTGGATCTGACCTACTGCAGCTACTTTATTTTCTCTGTCTGTCTGAAATCACATTGATTTTGTGACTTACGTGATTTGAATTAAAATTATGTGAATTAAAAATACCGTTCAAAAGCCTGGGGTTGGTAAGGTTTTTGAAAAATGAAGTTTCTTCTGCTCTCTAAGGCTGCTTGTTAGATAAAAAAAAAAATACATTAAAAATTGTGAAATATTATTACAATTTAATTTTTTTTCTGTCTAAATATATTATAAAACAATTAATTTCTGTGATACAGTGCTGAATTTTGAGCTTCATTACTCCAGTTTTCAGTGTCACATGATTCTTCAGAAATCATACTAATATGCTGATTTGATGCTCAGGAAACATGTATGATTATTATCAATGTTGAAAACATTGTGCTGCTTGATATTTTTGTGGAAACCATGATACATTTTGTTTTTTAGGATTCTTTGATGAATGTAAAGTTCAAAAGAACAGCTTTGTTTGAAACACGCATCTTTTGTGACATAAACGTCACTTTTGATCAATTTAATGCATTTACTAAATAAAAGGATTAAAGTAATTGTATGAGTTTGTGGGCTGGTTATGCAGTAATTGAATGACTTCTGGTTATTGTGTTGCTTAAAATCAGTGTAAATGACCCTTTGTTATGAGTGTAAGAATGTAATTGAGACACGCACACACAGAGAGGCAGGGATTTCTGTTGTTGTAGTCTGATTGTAGTGAGGCGTGACTGAGCTTCTACACATGTGGCACTAATTTTCAGCACAACAAATGCTGTTGAAACTGTTAAAACTTTACTCCTCCTAATGGTATACTAACTAATTATAATGAGTAGCGATGGGGAGGAGAGGAGGAACACACATCGACTTTCTATATTAAGTGTTAATATGTGCATTTGCTGTTAAATGATGCATGGCGTTTTCCAAAATGAGCTGTTTTTCTTTTTTTGTAATGTGTGAGAATAATAACTAGTTAAATGAAGTATGTTGTTACCTTATTACCTCTCTGACAGATGTAGGTTGATCTAAACAGTAGATTTCATGGTCTGTTAAGGACCGATCCCTAACGTTCAGTACGTTCTGCCTGATTTCAAATTAGCAGAGCTTTAAATCCCTGCTGAGCCATTTCACTTCCTACTTTTGGTCAGAGTTCACCTTTTTGCTTTCGCAAAAGGCCATTTTGGAACGTTTCAGAACAACACATTTGAAGAAGGGCTACAGAGAGAATGACGCTAGTGAAGGAAGCGGGCGTGCTTGTGGTTAACATTTGCCATGCACGAAATGGGTAGTTGACAAATAACAGGTTTTTCTTTTAACATCGAGATTCAAAGAGAGAAAAAAAAAACATTTTCAAACCAGGAAAAGTTATAGGGGAGAGGTTGAGAAACTTGGTTTGGATAGAGGAGGTTATTACATTCTGGTTGTTTGTTTGCTGGTTTATTTTTTGTTGTATTTTCTTTCTTTTTTGTTTTTATTTTTCATCTACATTCTTTTTTTTTTCTTCTGTTATTTTGTTCTTTTCTTAGTTTTTTTCTTCTAATTTGAATTGTTCCAATTTTATTTATTTTTATTCCTTTCAGTTTCATTTTTTTTTTCTTTCTTCTTCTTTTCTTTTTAATGTCTTTCTTTCCCTTTCCTTTTTTAATCTTTTTTTCCTTTTAATTTATTGTTCCATTTTATTTATTTTTTTGTTCTTTTCCATTATTTTCTTTCCCTTATTTCTCTTACTTTATTTTTGTCTTTTCTTTTTTACTTCATTTTTCTCTCCCTTTTTTCTGTTCTTCTGTGCATATAAATGTAAATCCACATGTGAATGTGGGGCATCTTAATTCTGTCCAGTCCAAGTTAGTAACCAGGCAGGGTCACGTCTGCCAGGCTCCAGGAGATCAGCAAGAAGACTAATGGAAATATGCATGGCTGCGTTGCCCTCTCTCATAGAGCCGTTACCCACAAACCCCCCTGTTGAGTGCCTGGCAGCACAGGAGAGAGTCTTTGCCAGCTTTTACCCCCCGAGCGACTCACCGCACCCCTCTCCCATATCCCATCTTTCTCAGTTCCACTTTCCCAACAATACGTTTCTCTTTCACAACCACCCGGAGAGGTAAACAAATTGAGCCTTATTGCAAAAGACTCCGTTGTTGATATAAACCGTGCAGCTTAAAGTATATATAACAGAAACAGTTCTCCGAAAAGTGTATATGTTCAAGAACTTTTAACGGAACCGAACATCATAAATTGTGTGGTTGTATTATATTTAGGGATATTCTGGCTTCCCAACCCACATTTGCTGTTAGTTCTTTAAACATCACAGATGCAGAAATCACCATATGGAGTTTGTAACTGCTGACTAATTCTCTCCAACCCTCTCGCTGTCCAATAAGCGAAGCTGCTCACGCTTGTTTTGTAGCATTTTAAACCACAGGAGCCTTGTTTCGCCCGATTACAACCAGACCCGCTTTGTGTGTGTCTGTATATTAAAGATGGAGGGCATGAAATATGCGTTTTTGTGAGTTTGTTACGTGGAACCAAATTTACTTCCATCTAATTTATTCTGAAGAAGATCTGGAATCTGCGGCTTCATTTGAAGCTTTCTTCAAGTCTAAAGGAGTCTAATGGATTCAGTGTGGGTGAATTGTCATTTAGTTTGTATAAAGTGCTCCTCTCTCTCTCTCTCTCTCTCTCATTGGTTTATGATGTTTCACTATTACAGCAGAGTATGTTAGTATCACAGGCCTATGGATCACCATTGACAACCAGCTAAAACAGCCAACACACACATGCTGCTGAAGCACTGCCAGTGATCATGGACTGGCTTTTTCCATGCAGTTCTGATTCTTACACTCTAAAAATGCTGGGTTAAAAACAACCCAACTTGGGTTATTTGGCATCCCAGTGCTGGGTAAATATTGGACAACACACGCTGGGATATTTTGACCCAGCTGGATGGGTTAAATGTTTTTACCAAACATGAAGTGAAAGTGACATCACAAGTACACACACACAGCAGTGAGAAGTGAACACACACACACAAGCCATTGCTCCAGCGCCCAGGGAGCAATTGGGGGTCAGTGCCTTGCTCAAGGGCACTTCAGTCATGTTATTGAAGGTGGAAAGAGTGCTGTTCATTCACAATCCCCACCTTCAATTCCTGCTGGTGCAGGAATCGAACCAGCGACCTTTGGGTTACAAGCCTAGCTCTTTGACCATTAGGCCATGCCTGCCAATATTTTATATTGCTGGTTAAGGATGGACTGGAGCTTATAAAAATGCACATAGAATTACTAGAGGCAACAGCAATAATCAAAAGATGAACATCTATTATTAAGCAAGAACACATGGATTTATTTGGGTGAATACAGCATAGTTTACAATATAACATACATTGTAAACTTGTTTAACAAGCATTTTATACATAAAAAACGTAACATTTAAAAGTAGAATTTTAATTTAAGTATATTCAGCCATTCTCTATAATTGCTTTTTACTGAAATGGTGCTAATTCTGATGCTGGTGTGTCGCCGAAATCTGAGCCGGTGAAGGGCTGCTGTTCACTGGGTTAACTGTGAACTTCAGACCGCGGCCTTGCGTTTCACTCGTAGCTAAAAGAGGCCATGTCTCCAAAATCTGCCCATGAACAAACAGTACTGACATTAGAGAACATATTTTAAGATTAAACTCAATAATGAATAAAATCCATTTATTTTATGCAAGGCAAAAGGTGTTTTCATCCTGCAAAACAACCGCTGCTGACGCAGCTGACTGACATCTCATCCTTATGTTGCGTTACGTACATAATAATACAATTTCCAGCACAGTAAAGACTTTATAAATGAATTAAAATGTATACAAACCTTTATTTTTCTGAAGAAGTGGAAATCGACAGCGCTGAGAACCGGTCTCTCCTGTAGAGGACTCAGAAAGCCCGTACTCTGACTGACTGTAACTCAGCAGCTTGGTTGTTTCATCAGAGACAGGTTCAACCCAGCGGTTGGGTAGAAAAAAATAACCCAGCAGCTTAGTTACAGAAAAACTACCCAGCACCTGGGTAAAAATATTAAAAATAACCAAATAAAATGACCCAACGGGCTGAACCCAGCATTTGGGTTAAAAAAAAATAACCCAGCATTTTTAGTGTATGTTTGGATCTTTAATCTGAGCAGTTTTGTCTCACACTTCCTAGTTTTAGTTGCTATTAGGCAGAGACTTGACTTTATGTGAGGAACACAGCATGCAAGTCACTCTTGTGTGCTCTGTGCATGGGTGTCGAACATGTTTTGTATTCTAACATGCTTTACTTTTGATCTAAACAGAGAAACACATTACCTAAATCACCTGCCATTCATCAGTAAACAAATCAAGTCCATCACGGCACAGAAGAAAAAGCTTTAGCAGACATAAAGTTATTTAAAACCTCATTGAATAAACATCTTGCCCTTTCTTTTTCTTCACAATGCTAGCCAGTTACTGCCGCCTCGCTTCGGCCAAAGCAAACTAATGACCGAACAGCTACTTATTGTGAAATTAAGTAAACAATATTAAATGTCTTACATCACTGTGATTACAAAAGTTGTAATTGTGTGTGTTGTTAAAGAGCCAAGTTGATTTAAACTCTCTTAGATAAAGCAGAATTGAAAGCGTCTTCTGTTTGCATTGATCTGTTTGTTTGTGCATCGCAACCAGCCCGACGTTGTTCGCGGACATGTTGTCGTTAATCTTTTCTCATTTATCTGTGTGCATTGTGTGTAGATATTGTAGATGCAGTAAAGCCTAGTCTATTGAAGATTTGGTGATGAGAAGTTTAATAAAATTATGCAAAAGGCCATATCAAATGTGCTCAGCTGTATTCATGAGACTGCCCACCAACTATATCTTTTGTGTTTTATTATATACACATGAATGTAAAGTAACACATTTCTTTTCTACATCTTTCTCCTCACAGTTCAAGAGGTTCCTCTGTGACTCTCCTTTAGAGGTAAGTCTTTTTACATTTCAAATGTATAACCCTCTTTCTGAAGTCTTAGCCAATTCAGAGGATTTCCCTTTGAAATTGCACAGGTCCAGTATAGTCTCAAAGCAGATGATTCAACCATTTTCATCAGTAGTTCCATGCGGTTAATACTCATACATTTCTTCTGGTTTTTAGTGAAGGACTCAAAGTGTGCATGTAGTTTCCATCGGCAGTCATTATAATTGCTTAGAAATGACTTTGCACAGAACATCTTGATACAAAATTGTATATTTTTCTTTTGATTTTTAATACTTGACAGGCTTCGTGAGCATTTATATCAAACTTTAGGGTAGTGCCACATATGAGTAAGAATGTTAATTTTGCGCAGTCTATAGAAGCGCCGTAGTGAGACAAACAACATGTGGAAACATGCGGCTTTTGTAGCAGTGTAATTGTTGGGTTGTTTGTTTGTCATGAAACAATGGAAAAAGTTTAATGTGTTGTCCAGACCAACCACATTTCTGTGCAGCATGGCATGGCCACACACACGGGACGCAAACAGAGAGTTGACTGTGATGTGAAATTGTCCTTGACAGATGATCTTGTCTCCGTCATGTCCAGCTGACATCATTAAGCAAACCTCTTGTTGTGTTTCTTTATTACTAAGGAGCAGATGAGGACATTTAAAGAGCAAATGTGGCTGGGCCAAACATTTGTTGATGTTAATATCTGGTTGAATGGAGGAGGTTGAACATCTTAATTGGTTTTCCATTCAAAAAAAAAGTACTTTGTGAATTACAGAAAAGTACTATTGCATGGTACAAATATACTTTAATTGTATGTATATGGTAGTTTTTTCCTCTGGTATTTATATGACGTATTCCACTTTAAACAATATAAAGTCTGAAAAACAAGATATTACCACGGCATATGTCAAAACATGCACTTCAAAAGATTTGTGGTACTGCAAGTTTTTCTTGGACCTGTACCATGGTAGTAGCTTGTTATTCTTGGACACACTTTGCATCATGGATATATCTGATTCATCACTGTAACAAGAAGTGTTATTTTAATATCATTTATCTACTAGTTTAATATTTATTAATAGTTTGACTTCTGTTTTTTCCATTTTAGTGTAAATTTTAATCATTTTGTTTTGTGCTTTTGTAATTTTGGTAACACTTTACAATAAGGTTCATTAGTTAACTACATTAGTTAACATGAACTGAGAATACATGAACAAACAATGAACGACTGTGTTTTCATGAATTAACTTTAACAAAGATGAATAAATACCATAATAAATGATTGTTCGTTGTTCATTCATGTTAGCTAATACATTAACAAATGTTAAACAAATGTTTTTTATATTTCTGTTTTGTGCTTTACTTGTTTTTGTTAATATTTTTGTTTTACTTTATTTTTATTTTTTCAGTTTTAGTAAATTTAGTACTTCAGCTTAAACTTTCAGTTGCCAAATCAACAAGTTTTGTGCTATTTTTTTCAAAAAAAAAGTAAGGTTTTCATCTGATTATTTTAGTTTTTTTTATTTTATTTCATTTTTATTTTAAAATTAGATTTTTAACACATTTAGTCAACAATAATAACACTCATGCCCACAGTACTTTTTTGAAAGGGTGGTATATTTAGTGCCGTGGTAAGACTATTTTTGGTATCTGCAAATTGCATTTGATCCTTAAATAGACCAGTTTTATCATTTGGTCACATTATTATGTGAAGTAAACCTATTGGTGTAAGGCTGTTTTAAGTTGTAGTGGCTTATAAGCCTTTTTTATTTAACTTTTCCTACATTTTTAAAGGGGGAGGATGTGGAGGGAAACATATGCACTCTGCTTTCCCCTTTGTGCTAATGAAGATTGTTAGCATTTATAGCAAGCATGCTTTTATCACCTCACCAAAGCTGGTAGCCAGACGTTCCAGCATCAGAACTGTTGATGGCATAAACTCACTTATACTTTATAGGTTATGTTGTTTGCAAACGGGTTTTTTCAGGCTGCATGATTTGATGAAAAACACAGTAAATTAATTATAATTTTAAGTAGCTTTTTTTCTATTTGAATATGTTGTGTAATGTAATTTATTCCTGTGATGCAAAGCTGATTTTTTTTTTTTTTTTTTTTTTTTTTTTTTTTTAGCATCATTACTCCAGTCTTGAGTGTCACATGATCAGAAATCATTCTAATATGCTGATTTGCTGCTTCAAAGGATTCAAATCTTTCATAACATTCTAAATGTGTTTACAGTCACTTCTGATCTGATGAAGTAAGTTCTAAATTAAAAGTATTAATTTTTAAAATCTTAATGACAAAAGCTTGAATGCTAGTGTGGTTTCACTAGTTTAGCTTAAGAAAAGATGCTTTCCTTAGATTGTTAGATTACTGCTAAAATGTGTGAAGATAATGATAATATAGTACTACATCAAGGACTTTTTTTATTTCGTGCTCAGATGAACTGGGATTCTGCGTGCTGAAATCTTAAAGGGGCAATTGGCATCAGGTGCAGAACCATGTGCGCTTGTGGCGTATCCGCCGACTTAAAGATGCGTGAACAATAACACTATTTGAACTTCGCCTGCGAAGTCAAAAGTAAACGAACGTAATTGTCGATTTGCCATTAGCATGTATTAGACTCCCTCACCTGGTTGTGTTTATCTAGGTGTGCGTGTGTGTTTGTTCGCGTGTGTGTCACATGGCGTACGTGGCAGCGTGTTTTGCGTCACTGAGATGCCCTTCTCCTGATGCACGCCTGTGTTGCATTTGTATGTCTGTTTCTGCTTGGCTTTTTTTAAAATGTTTTTTATTGACCTGAAATGTCTGTCCTAAGGGGAAATGCTCGTTAACAGTGGTGTTGTGTAATTAGTCGTCAAGGTTTTATAGACCTCAAACCATTCCTTTGCCCTATACCCCTGTTTTTTTCCACATGCATATGCACACATACTCGGCGTGCACTATTTATGTCATCGTTTTCCTTTAGTTTTTAATTCTGTTGACTAGATTTGACAAGCAATAGCAATTAGACTTCGATTTTCTGTGTTTCTGCCAGCACAACACATATTTTGATCTGAAGGATACACGATGAACTCATTAGCGCATTAATAAACACTTCCCCATAATGTAATCAGAGCTCCGCATGCCTGCATGTATCGAGGACAGGCGTTGCATCTGTGTCGCAGAGGGAGCGTGCAACACCATGCCGTGAGTGCCGACTCTGAGAAAAATGGCAGCCGTAATCGAGCGCTGCTGTTTCCACGTGGGGTTAAATGAGCCGTCGCTGAGCGCTGCGTCTAATGAGCGCTGTGTGTTTAGAGTGCCTGTGTGACTCGAATAACATTTGAGTCCTACAGCGTTCCCAGTGCCGGAGCGGGTTCCTCTCCAGGGCCGTGTTTGAGAAGTAATTCTTTGACATTTAGTGCTCTGTGGGAATAATCACTGTAGTCAATAAATGGCATGTAATATAATATAATGGGGTATTTTATTTTCTGTTGTATTATACCCAAGTATATAGTGTTTCTCACAGTGTATATTGAGGTTATCTGTCTAGCTAGACTATATTATTCTGTAGGGTGAATTCAGGTACATTGGGCCACTGATGACTTGCCATCAAAAAGTGGACTTAAATTTAACTGAATTAAATTATAGTACAACAGTGGTTTTCAAACCAGGGTTCAAATGAATGGGAAGAGTTCACAGAAGTTATTTAAAGTATGTAATATCTTATATATTTATTTATATTTATGGCTGAATACAAATGGGTGAATTCAGGTTTATTGGGCCACTTTTCCCAAGCCATTTCAATGACAAAAAGTGTCCAAATCAACCGGAACTATACATACATATATATATATATATATATATATATATATATATATATATATACATACATACATACATACATACATACATATATATATATATATATATATATATATATATATATATATATATATATATATATATATATATATATATATATATATATATATATATATATATATATACACACTAAATATATTATGTAAGTGTTTTATTAAACATTTTTTAATGTTAATAAAAAGTCTATACACTTACACATAAAACAAGAATTTGTTTTTAAGAAATTATTTTTATTTATAAATATAGAAGTAATTATTATATATTTGACACATGCACACACACACACACATATATATATATATATATATATATATATATATACATACGTACATACATACATACATACATATACAGACATATGCATATTTATTATAGTATATGTTTTTTAGTTATATAAACTAGTGTCTTATGTTTTAGTATTTTTTTATTAAATATTTTTGTTCAATTTTATGTATATGTGCTTACATTAATACACAAATAAAACAATAAAAACATGAATAAATGTATTTTAATTTATATGTAAACTATTTTTTTATTAAAATACTAAAATAATGAAAAGATTATTAAATGTGTTTTAATTTGTATATAAATTGTTATTATAAATGTTAGGCCCATACACAAATACACACATATATAATTATATATTTTGATAAATGTATGTATGTATATATAATTATTTATTTATTTATTTATTTTTTGACAATACAAGTTTTAGGCACGTACACACATTATTAATTATATTCTAACAAATTATATCTAAACTTTTTTTACTACAGTAATAAAAACAATAAAAATAATAAAATAAATGTATTTTAATTTAGATGTAAATTATTATTAATAATATTATTATTATTATTATTATTATTATTAATTATGCACGCACACACATACACACATTATATTCTGGCAAATTATGTATAAACTTTAATTACAATACTAAAATGATACAAACATGAGTAAATGTATTTTAATTTATATGTAAATTATTTTTGTTATAAAGTTTATGCACAAACACACACACGCACATAATTATATATTCTGACAAATGATATATAATCTATTTTTACTATAATACTAAAATAACAAAAACATGAATAAATGTGTTTATATGTAAATTATAATTATTCTAAATTTTATTTTTAAACACATGCACTAAACACTGAAATTGTATAATTTGTACATTTTCCAAAATCAAATAATCACTTATTCTATAGTACTGTGATGCTACAGTATATGAATCAGTGTATTGGTGCAGCCTCCTGTACAACACAATCTGGTTGGATAGTTTCCTGCATGTATTAACCTCTCTTATTGTTTCTACGACATAGAAGAGTCAGTGTATTGTTAATAAAAACAGGAATGTTAACTACCCCATCCGCCTGACAGATAGCCTGCTGCCGTCCTCTCCGCCGACTGCAAACGGACGCTTAGCACGCCACTACACGCTAGAGAAAGCTGGCCAAACAAAGAGCGACACAGAGCACCATATGCTTGTGATTTGGGCCCCTGCCTTTATTGTTGGCTTCATCTGTGTGTTTTGCTGGCCTTCACAGTGGCACAGACGCAGTCATTAGGCTGTCCGGCGAGGTGATCCCAAGGTCAAGGTGACGCCATTTCCCGCACTTAGGTCATGGCTGCGTAAACACGCCTGAGACTTTTACCGTGAAATACTTCTGCGGGGGCTGCGTTTCATTAAAACGGAGCGAAAACACAATCTAGAACATACCGTCAGATCATTATGGATGAAAGATGGGCGGCTGTCAGGTGGTGCTGAGAGCTTAACGTTCTTTTAGCGGCTCTCCGCTGCCGGAGGGTAAGTTAGCGTGACAGGCGTTGGATTCGAGTCCGGTCTGGTTCTGACAGAAACGAGGCCCGGCACATGTGGTGCCAAAAGGCAGATTGAGAAGGGGCTCTCCGTTTCACCGCAAACCCTTAATCATCGCCGCTAGCTGCGCTATGAAAGCACCTTCATCTTGAGCTGTGTGTACTTAATACTGACAGCTAGTTTAAAATGCCAACCCGTCGGACAAGCGCTCTGAATGAAAATAACTAACCTATACATGTGGAATGTGCTCCTCGCTGGGGGAAATGAGGGGTTTACTGTAACGCCTCTCTAGGGATGTTGTGAACCGAGCAAAGATTATACTTTGAAAGATGCTAGATTTCACTGGCTGAACTTAAAGGGATAGTTTACCCAAAAAATGAAAAGCACCCCATGATTTACTCACCCTCAAGCCATCCGAGGTGTATATGGCTTTGTTTTTTCAGACGAATACGATCAGAGTTATGTTTAAAAACGTCCTGGCTCTTCCAAGTTTTGTAATGGCAGTGAATGGGTGTTGAAATTTCGAAGCCCAGTAAAGTGCATACATCCATCATAAAAAATACTCCACAAGGCCTTCTGAAGTGAATTGATGCTTTTGTGTAAGAAAAATATTCATATTTGCAACTTACTTACTTTATAAACCATCATTTTTAGCTTCTGATAACTGAGAGAGTGGCCAGTGGATAATGTAGGACGTAGGTGTGACCAAAAATAATGCAAAAAAGTAACATAATTCATGCATTACATTCCATAAGAAGTATCTAAGTAATGCAACTATTTACTTTTATTATGGAGTAATGCAATATTGTAATGCATTACTTTTAAAAGTAATTTTCCCCAACACTGGTCCTCACAAAGTACTAAAATCTGTTTTATACTTAATGATGGTAAAAGAGACACATGAATAAGAGTTTGTTTCAAGTAGCTTTTTTTATTTTGACAAACACACATATCATTTATGTTATATTATATATATTTAAATTTTATATGATTTATATTATACATAATATATTATACTTACTTACATAACTGATAACAAAAACTAGAAAGAAATATAGTTATTAAAACAAAATATTAATGTAAAGTGTCTCACAGGTTTTTCATTGAAAAGTGTAAAATGACTGTTCATTTTACCTTCAAAATCTGTACATTCAATAGTAGTCTAGTGTAAAATCTGACTAAAATCTCAACCTTACTTCCAAGGCATTTTCTGTGAATATACAAGACTTCTGATTCATTAGCCAAAGATTTAACAGAAAATAGCTAGAAAAGTAACAAAGTATAGTAAAGCGTAAAACTGTTTGTGTTACAAACCACTGTGCTTGTGACAGCCATACATTAAAAACTATGATAAGAAATACCACTTTGCAATATCACAAAGCATAACAAGCTTTTTTTTGTCATGCTAAATATAACTAGAAGCAAACAGCACCGGAAGCCTTGCATAATTAAGTTACAAATGGCTGTGCTGGTTATTACGTCAAAAATAAGGTGGATAAAATGTCCCATCAGAGAACGGCTTTTTACCATATATAGTAAAGGAACTTGCAGTTAACTTATAACTAACTAAAAGGATTTTACAGTCTTTTACCGTCAAAATTACAAACATTTTTAACTGTGTAGGTTTAAATATTACGAGTGGCGTTTGTGATGTTTCTGTGTTGGTTTTAATTTGGAGGTGAGTGACCGTGGCACGGCAGCGTCTAAGGCCTCTCATACTGAACGGATTGGCCGAGTCGCTCCCCTGGTGTTGTGATAACGAGCCGCCTTCCTGCAGGGCTAACTGGACCCAGATGGGCCGAGGGGGCCGCGGAGAGATCCCGTTTCGGCTACGGCTGCGTAGGCCCCCTCCCGCCGAGCCGTTTGAAGTCTCGTTGGTGGACTAGGCTAAATAAAGCGCCCTCCACGATAAGCCACTTGATTGAAAAAAGCCAGCGTGAAGGTTTGAGTGGGAAATACGATCTCAGGCAGGTAACGGTTTGGGGTTTTTACGGCCGTCCAAAACAGCAGACATATATTCATACACGAGTGCGTTCATGTCACATGAAGGAATGCGGCCTTTCATCTTCAGACACAACAGTAGTGCGAGTTGTTTTTTGTGGTTCGCCTCAATGATTTATACACACCTTCACACACGGGGTAAAAACGGCCCCTCGGTCCTTCCTGCACGGGCTTTCGGTGTGGAGATTGATTTTGTTCATGCAAGGGTTTTTATTAAATCGCGTTTCGTAGTTTGTGTGTGCCTGGCATGGACTTTTACTTCACACACACACACCTCTGCTCTCAGCCCACATGTGGGAACTATTAGCAAGCTACTGTACACCCTGTGTTCCTTTGCAAGCACAGACTTTCAAATTGTTTGAGCATTGATTGACTCGATTTTACACAAGATCATACACAGGAACATATTTCATAACTTTTTCAGTCATTTTAATTGATTTGCATGTTAATATTGGAAATTTGGAAAGGGAGAAATTTGAAAATTCAGCTTAAAATTTAAATAAAATGACTGGAACTGACTGTTTCTGGTCTTTTGTTGCACAGTTCATCAGTACTGCAACAAAAAGTTAAAAAAAAAAAATAAAATAATAATGTAAAATGGCTGCAATTTTTTTTAGCCCCTCCCCTCCAAATCCAGACTTTTTGAAATTGAATGTCTGGAAAACCTTTGAAAATAGAAATATTTTTGAAAAGGTACTTAAAAGTGCTTGAATTATTGAAAGACAATGTATCTGAAATAAGTGTTTAATTTTTTCAGTAAGCACATATCGTTTCATGCAAAATTAAAAAAACATCATACTTTTTTTTTTTTGTTGTTGTTGCTTATTTCAGTTCATTTCATAAAACTAGTGAGCTAAGCCAGTGAGCTAACAATTCACTGAGTAAACGGTAAAACCGATAAAAACAGATAAACCAAATCAATTGAGTCATTTATGCTGGAGCTGCTTCAATTGATGCAAACTCGTGACTTTGATCATTTATTTCAAGCGATTCAAGAGCAAAAGCCAGATCAAATTAAACAACCCATTCATTTTCAAATTTCAACATCGTTTGTAATGATTTTAAAACTGAGCTTTTCGAATCAGTGAAACCAATGCGTCTCTAAATGATTCACTGTTTCGAAGTGCTCCATTCGGATCACGTTTCCAAATCATTTCTTTCAAATCTGGTCTTCAAATCGTGTATCACGAATCATTTGATTTTAGATCAGGACTTTGGAGAGGGTGAGCGACTCATTTGACTTTGTGTATTTGCGAATTGTTTGATTTAGATTGGAACTTCAGAGTGGGTTTGTGAATCATTCTGCAAATTGAAATGAAATGATTCAAGTGATTTGTCCAATGATTTGCGATGCACGCTGTGAGTCCTGTTCTGAAATGATCTGAGATTGGGTCTTCAGAGTGTGGATCATGAATCATTTGATTTAGATCGGAACTTTGGAACAGGTTTGTGAATCTTTTGCTTTAGATTAGAACTTCAGAGCATAGATCGCGAATCATTTGATTCAGATCGGGACTTTGGTGCGGCTCCATGAACCATTTGTTTCAGTTTGTGACTTTGGAGCACGTATGGCACATCATTTGTTTCAGATCATAATCATAATCATTTCGGAGCGGTTTTGCAAATCTTTTTTTCTGAGTTTTTTTTTTAAACAGTAGTAAACATCAAACAATTAAGGCAGTATGGTTATAAAAACAAAACAAAGAAAGAAGAAAGAAAGTATACACAAATACAAATCACTTAATTTAACCATGGTTTTACTATAGTAAAAGTGCAGTATACTTCATAATACTTTAGTAGTAATACTGCGCTTCACTTTATTTTTGCCATTTTGTTTTGTTAGTGTATTTTTATCTATTTATCTTTTTTTAGAATTTGAAAGAGAAGACATTGTTTAATAAGTGAGATCTCTGATTTCATTTTATAGTGTCTGTACAAACCCTGTGTATAATATGGCTAAGTCAAACCATTTTGCTCAAAAGTATGAGTTGTCCAAATGATATATTCAGTATTAGATTAAATTTTAATTCAACAACATTTGAAAGATAGTAATTTCATTCAGCAAAAACACATTACGTTAATCAAAATGAACAGTATGAACATTTATTATGTAACAACAAATTTAGATTTTAAAAAGTTGTTCTTTTTAACTCTCTGTTCACATTTTTTTTCTAGGAACAGTAAGCAGAACAACTTATAATAATAAGAAATGTTTCTTAAGCAGCAAATCAACATATTAAAATGATTTCTGAAAAATCATGTGGCGCTGAAGACTGGAGTAATGATGCTGAAAATTCAGCTTTGCATCACAGGAATAAATGACATTTTATAATATATTAAAATAGTAAACAACTATTTTAAATTATAATAATATTTCTCATTTTTTCATAAATATTTGAGTTTCCTGCTTCTCACTTTCAATTCCCAGTAATTTCCTGCAGCTGTCATCCAATAAAAAAGGCAAAAGCCTACAAATAATTATGGTGGATAGTAATTACATTTTTGTAATAGTAATTTATGTTTTCTTTGTCTTTCGCTCATCTTCTCCAGGCTGAGATGGCTCCTGATGGTCCTGATGTGGGCTATGGCTCTTTCCATCAGCAGTATTGGTTGGATGGCAGAATAGTAGCTGTAGGAGTTCTGGACATCCTACCTTCCTGTGTGTCTTCTGTGTACCTCTACTACCACCCCGACTTCTCTTCGCTCTCATTGGGCACCTACTCTGCTCTCAGGTTGGTCAGCCAATCATAAATTCTCTCTAATCTTTGAGCTTCTCAACATTTAACTGCTTGACAGTTAAGCTGACTTGAAATTAAATCTGAATCTGCTTGGATATCCGAAACTGAAACTAGTTTGAGCCTAAACCTTTAACCACTAGGCTACACTACCTCCCAACAAAAGATTAACAGCATTAATGCTGCAGACAAACAGCACAGGAATCCTGATTCTGCTCTCCTTTAGCGCACAATCTTGTCTCTTTCCAGTACGTTTTCAATGCTTGTGCTGGTCGATCAGAGAGTTCAGTGCTTATTATTTTCAAAACACAACCATACACACCCACAGTTACAGGCCAATATTTCTCATATGTGTGTAAATATTTCACATGGGCTGCTCACCTGATTAGGTTACACTTTACAGGAGATGCCAGATGTGTGTATGTGTGCGTGTGGGGGTGTGTTGTACTGAGGTTTGGGTGTCTGGAGGCCTCGGGAGCCTCATTTCTCACAGCCAGAAGAATAAAAAGAAGGCTAAGAGAGAGAAAGCGTGAGTGGGAAGTGGAGATTGTGCTTGGGGCTCTGTTGTGCCCAGAGCAGCTGGTGTCAGCCGCGGGGTCAGTGTCTTTGTGCTGTTGTGTGTCAGTGTGATTGAGTGAGACTGTCTGAGCGCAGGATGTGACACTGTTTAGCAATGTGTCTCCATGCTGCGCTGGACGGTAAAAATAATGATGAATGGCCAGCAAAGATAAACAAAACGAGTTTCCTCAGAGTCCTAAACGTGCTGAAAATTAATTTACGCTCTTCGTTCTGTATAAATGAAATTTATATTATTTAGGTTAATTAGATTAGAATTTTTTTTTTTTTTTTTTTGGACCAGTGTAGGATCGTTTATTTATTTATTTATCTATTTATCTATCTTTTTGTAACATTTACTGTTGTGTGTTTGGACGTTTTATCATGTTTTATTTACATTTTTTATCATTTATTGTAATTTCCTTTTGTAATAATGGAAAAATAAAATCCGGAGGCTTTTTTAAAAATATTTTTCTCTATCTGTCTATCTATCTATCTATCTATCTATCTATCTGTCTATCTGTCTATCTGTCAATCTATCTATCTGTCTATCTATCTATCTATCTATTTGTCTGTCTGTCTGTCTGTCTGTCTGTCTGTCTGTCTGTCTGTCTGTCTGTCTGTCTGTCTGTCTGTCTATCTATCTATATTATCATATAGTAATTTTTAAGAATGTTTAGAATTTTTTTTTTTTAATTATTTGTAATTTCCTTAAGTAATAATGGAAAAATAATGTACGGAATATGAATATATATATATTTTTAATTAGTTAATAAAAACATAAATTATATAATAAAAATATTCCATATATGTTTGCATATTTGTATAATTTTATGTATTTATTGTAGTAATTTTTAAAATTATTTTTTTATTTATGTGTAATATATATGTAAACATTATAATATATATATATATATATATATATGTATATGTATATGTATATGTATATGTATATATATATATATATATATGTATATGTATATGTATATGTATATGTATATATATATATATATATATATATATATATAGTTAATAAAAAACATGAATTTTATAATAAATATATTCCATATATATTTGTGTGCGTGTATTTAATATATAGAGATAGATATATAGATATATATGTATGTATATATATATATATATATATATATATATATGTATGTATGTATATATATATATATAATAATGTACAAATAATTTTACATTACATTATTTTATTTTTTTTTTGCATATGTTTTTTTGAATTTGTTTAATCAAATTCTCCCTCTTATAATCAGTATATTTTTCTTGTTATTCAATAAAAATTTCTTTTAAACATCTGTCAAAGAATATAAAAATGTTTATTTTTATTTTTTTTTTTTTTTTTACTGTTGTGAGAGATTTTTCCTATGTGTATGTTTTCACTGACTGCTGTTTTCTTTACATCTCCAATAATAGTTAGACAGTGTGTTATGTAGACGTATGAAATATGGTCCTCACATCTCCTGCTCTGGATGTGTGTGTGTGTGTGTGACATTAATATTAAGCAGACGTCTTGTCCGTGCTGAGCGCTGCGGCATAATTGGCTTGTGTAGGGGTGTCAGAGCGCTGAAGAGGAGATAATGGAGGCTTCAAACTGCTGCCAGCGCCCGAGCGGGTGGGGACTGGGGTTCGAATCGAGGAGGGAGGGGGCTGCCCTTTCTTTCTGTCCCTCTTTCTTTCTCCATCTTTTTTGTGAATGGGTTCCACAGCCTCTTCTTATCCGTCTCTCATTCATGGAGAGCCAGGCTTTGTCACCAGGGGATGGGAACCCGGGAACCTGGCAGCGACCGCATGACCTTCCAGCACCTCGCTGTTTGTCGTCGTTCCTTTTCCCTCCGCTATTTTTCTCTTTCATTTTCCACCACTTTTATTTTGCCTTGGCTTCTCTCTATCTTCCTCTCCTTTTCCCGAAAGAAAAAAAAAAGATTTCTCTCACTAATTTTTGGGTAGACAGAGAGTATGAGGTGTACAAAATGCAGAAGAAGAGAGAAGAAAGAGCAGGATTTATTTATGGAAAAGAGAAACGTGTTTGTGCAGGGAATAAAGCGGGAGCTGAAAGGAGAGAGAGAGCGGGAGCTCATTGATTGCTTGCAGGAGGAAGTATAAATCTCCTCTATTTTTCCTCCTGTTTTTATTTTCTCAGCTCCCTTTTGTTTTTCTCCTCCACTTCCTCTTTTTCTCCACTTCCAGATACACATTTAAATGGCTGTTTAGGAGGGAAACTGTTGATCTGGTCAATATGTGATGTTTTATCTACTTTAAAGAGCATATCCTGATGCTACACATTGTAATTGTATAATTACACTACCAGTCAAAATTTTTTTAAGATTTTTAATGTTTTTAAAGAAGTCTCTTCTGCTCACCAAACCTACATTTATTTGATCCGAAGTACAGCAAAAACAGTACAATTTTGAAATATTTTTACTATTTGAAATAACTGTTTTCTATTTGAATATTTTTTTAAAAAGTAATTTATTCCTGCAATCAAAGCTGAATTTTCAGCAGCATTACTCCAGTCAGAGTCTTCAGAGTCACATGATCAGAAATCATTCAAATATACTGATTTTAAGAAACATTTTTAATTATAATGATCAATATTTAAAACAGTTGAGTACATTTTTTCAGGATTTTGTAACATTATACACTGTAACATTCAAAAGCTTAGAATCAGTATAATTTTTATGTATTTATTTATTTTTGGAAAATAAATGATAGAACTTAATACTAATTTTTTTTTTTTTTTTTTTTTTTTTTTTTTATAGCAAGGATGCTAAAAAGCGAGGGCAAAGATATTTATAATGTTACAAAAGGTTTATATTTCAGATAAATGCTGTTCTTATGAACTTTCTATTTATAAAAGAAACCTGAAAAAAAATCTACACAGTTGTTTTCAGCATAATAAAAATAATAAATGTTTTTTGAGCAGCAAATCAGAATATTAGAATCATTTCTGAAGGATCATGTGACTGGAGTAATGATGTTAAAAATTCAGCTTTGAAATCATAGGAATAAATGACATTTTGAAATATATTCAAATAGAAAACAGTTATTTTAAATAGTAAAAATATTTCAAAATTTTACTGTTTTTGCTGTACTTTGAATCAAATAAATGCAGGCTTGGTGAGCAGAAGAGACGTCTTGGGAAAAAAAACATGAAAAATCTTCCTGTTCAAAAACTGGTAGTGTGTGGATTGTTAAAAATTCTTTATTAAGCCTAATCTGAATATTTTTATAGTTATAAAAAAAATGTATAGTTATTTTTTTTTTTCCAGGTTAAGTGGCATATCTCTAAAAATCTCTATTTTATTGTGCATAACTTGTTTTGAAGCAGCATGATTGAATTTAAGCTTTTAGAGCGCTGTTTCTGTCTTGTCTTGCACAAAGCTGTTGTATGTCTTCAAAATATAGTCATATGGATCACTTTTATGCTACTTTTTTGTCATTTTTAGAGCTTAACAGCACAAATCCCCATTATGAAAAATACTTTTTTTGGACATTTTGCAAAATATCTTCTTTTGTGTTCCAAGAAAGTACAAAAATCACACAAAATGTTACATCAATGGGAAGAAAGCTGTGAAACTACACAGATAAACTCTGCAAAAACAAATCATTTTACTTGTTTTTCTTAAAATGTCAACACTGTTACCATGATTTTATGACAAAATCAGCTGATAATTGAGCAGAGGATATTTCTAGCATTAAATCAGCATTAAATTCTCTTTGTAATGAGCACAATGCATGCACAAAGCTAGTAACGTCAAACTATCTGGACAACCTAGTTGCCTGTTTTGTAGCATGACCCATATGCCTGTAAAACATTATTTCTGCTCTTGTTTTCTCTGCAGGGAGATTGCCTTCACCAGGCAGTTGCAGCAGCAGTCGCCCAAACTCGCCTACTACTATCTGGGTTTCTACGTCCATTCGTGTCCCAAGATGCGCTATAAGGTACGGTTCCGATCTGACATCAACCTTCATTTCTGTTCATCTTCTGTATGCACTGATCGGAATCTGGAATAACCAAACAGTGATGTACATGCGCTGAAAGAAATGAAAGCTTTGCTGCATCCACATGTAGTACCATCCAGCAAAATGCATTTGTGCATATGCCTGTATTGGTTGCATAAATCTTCTGCTGCAGTTCTGAAGTGTAAGATAAATTATCCTACTTTTTCTCTCACTTTCTAAAACTTTTTTCCCTAGGCTGCACTTTGCAGAATAGTAAAACAGTATGCATCAAAACAAGTCATTCCAGCGGTTGCAAGTGTCCACTATTTTATAAGCATGTATCCTGTCTGTCACATTGTTGGGCATGAGGCAGGCTGCAGTGCTTGTGTAATCAACAGTGTGGCTTTCTGTTTTGGAGCTGAAGTAGACACCTGTTAAAGGTGTTAATCGTCTGTCGTCTGCCAGCATCACACCTCTCCGCTCGATTGCCGCTGTGATCTGTTTCTCTCATTACTGCTCCCAAAAGACTCGCCCTGGAGCGATCACAATGCCACATTGCTGGAAACCTGCCTCCGCCACAGGAAATATCTCTTCCCCCTTCCTTTATTAGACCTGAGAGATGGTAGATACAGTAAGGGTGGGTCAGTGTTAAATTAGTTTCATTTATGGACTGTTGTTCTATTTATTAATATTTTGAATTTTTGTTTTTTATTTTCAGATTTTCATTATAGGGTTTCATTTAAATTTTGTATACATTTTTAAATACTTCTATTTGGCATTTAATATATATTTTAAAATATTTTTACTTAATTTTACATAAAATTAAACTAAAATTAAAAGAGGAAACAGACAAAAAAATACAAATAATAGTTGAATTTATAAAAATGACCCAGTTCAAAAGTTTACATACATTTGTCCTGAACAGTAAAAAATACTCACTGTTCTTCAGAAAAATCTTTCAGGTCCTACAAATTCTTTGGTTTTTCAGCATTTTTGTGTATTTGAACCCTTTCCAACAATGACTGTATGATTTTAAGATCCATTTTGAACACTTCTGAAGCATCAGTGAGCGTTTGAACTTTCTGTAATAGCTGCATATGAGTCCCTCAGTTGTCCTCATTGTGAAGAGATGTATCTCAAAATCATACAGTCATTGCTGAAAAGGGTTGAAATACACAAAAACGCTGAAAAAACAAAGAATTGTAGGACCTGAATTGTAGAATTTTTCTGAAGAACAGCGGGCAGTTTAACTGTTCAGGACGAACAAGGGACTCATGAACAAGTATCACTAAACAAACAAAAAAAAAAAAAAACAGCTGTGGATCATTCAGGTAACAACACAGTATTAAGAATCAAGTGTATGTAAACTTCTGAACGGGGTAATTTTTATAAATTCAGCTATTATTTTCTCTTGTGGACTATATGTAAATATCTTTAATGTGAAATATATTTTATTCATGTAAGTACTGAAATAAAAAATAATTAAAATTATTATATATAAAATAATTATAAAATAATAAAATAATTATAATAAAATATATAAAATAATTATATATAAAATAATTAATATGTTATGTATAATCCCTCTTATTTTGGTCAAATAATTAACATTTTGCAGATTCTGCAAGGTGTATGTAAACTTTTGACCTCAACTGTATTTGTTTTTATTTTTTTTCTTCATTCTTTAATTAATTTGTTTGTTTGTTTGTTTGTTTGTATTGTTATTATTACGAACCACATCTTTTAATATGTGTTATGTTATAAATCCAGCACATACATTTCACCAGGCCACTTTTTTCTCTTAGCTTGTCAGTTTGTTTTTTCAGTTACATAATGTTAGCATTGCCAATATGACAACACCAAATGTTCCTCAATTTTGCTGGAACACTTGGACTACTCTGAAATGTGGAAAGCTAATATATTCGACTTACAGTGAACTCTGCATCAGACTGACCTGCAGAAATCATCAGCGCAATCTTAATATCGCAACCGCATGCCTGCTTTTCAGCCCTTAAGCCTCTCAGTGCGGACCGGCCACGGAAAATGTCGAGGTATGCTTCCAGATTTGGGTCTGTTGTGTAGCTTATTGAGTTTCTGACACCGTTAGCTGTTTCTGCAACGTGTTGGGCTGCCTCACACTTGGCTTGTAGTTGGTTTTCAGCATCTTTTGCGAACAAGGGACTTGGAGCCGTGTCGAAGCTGGGCCGCGGGGCTACGGAGGATGACGGTAAAGCGGTCCAGCGGGAGCTCTGTGTAAGTGCTTGCACAGGTGTGGCCGAGCGTAAAGCGTGTTGGCCGTCGTTTGACTGAGGCGAGGGAGATGCTGGGCAACCGAACAGCTGATTCATATGCGATGGACGTAGATGGTGAGAGAGAACAAGAATGTAAATAAAAGTGACGGACTGGCCCGGAGCTAAAGGCGAGGAAGAGGGAACATATGCGGCTGTAGAAGCTATTAGCGGTTGAGGACGAGGTCAGAGCTACTGTAGTTCACGGAGTCACTTGATACTGTTATCGGAAAGGTAGACTAATCTTTATTTTAAGCATTCCTCTCTTTAAAGGTATAGCGCACCCAAAAAATATGATTCTGTCATCATTTGCCCTGAAATATCATTTATGCTTATGTTCAATTAAAAAATGGCTCCCCAAAACATGCATCATCAAGTTTCTTATCATTGTCAAACCTTGCATGACATGTCTTGAGATTGAGATTTTAGAGCAGTATTTCTACTGGTTCTGTCTTTTTCTTACAAAAACAAATCATTTGGATCACCTTTCTGGTCCTTTTTTGTAATTTTTCGAGCTTCAAGCCCCAATTCCCATTATGGCAGAATTGATTTTTCATGTTGAAACTCAGCTTACATGTGTTGTTTAACTATCCTTTTATTAGCATTTTTCTATCATCCTATGAAACAGATGCTTTTTCCAGTTAATATGGTAAATGTTATAAAGATTTAATAGGTTTTAAAAGTATTTTTATGTGTATTTTATATATATATTGAGCTTAATTGGAATACACAAAAAAAAAAATTAAAAATAATTTAATATTTAAAATATTAAAATAATTTATCTATCTAAAGTTTTACTTTATATTTATATTTACTTTGTAATGTAAGTTTTTGTTCAAAAGATTTTATGATACTATCAATATTTATAAAATTTTTATTAGCTATTTTTTCCGTTTTCTATACAAATTTATAAGTTTTACTTTATATTTGTATTTAATTTTTTAATAGAAGTTTTTGTTCAACAATTTTTTTTGAATTGGAAAGATTTTATGATACTATGCAATATTTATGCAATTTTATTAGCTATTTTTTCCATTACATTTTTTGTTTTTTGTATTTCCCATTAATTTCTAATGTCAGTCAGTTTTGACTGCGAAGGTACAAAGTTTTGCTTTTTTGCTTTTATTTTTTGATCATTTAGTTTTTGCAATAAAATTTACTAAGTTTCATCCAGTTCTGGTGAAATAATTTTTTCACATTAATTTTCTATGTTGGTTTTGACTGCGAAGGTACCAAGTGTTATTTTTGATTTTTCCAGCTTTTTTTTGTTTTTTTTGTTGTTGTTTTTTTTGGCATAGCTCATGCAACAAACGTCAACAAAGTGTCATCTCATTTTGATGAAACAACAGTTGTAAAAATAAAATTTTTAGCTCAAAAGTGACCAAAGGGGCCTATAGGGTTATTAATACATATATACATATAATACATCATTTCATAATTTCATTATGATTTTTTTAATTTATGTAATAGTTAATTCTTTTAAAGTATTCTTTAAAAAAAAAAAAAAAGGATTTCATTGTGATATACAAAACTTGGGGTGCACCTGTTTAGGAGAATGATTCATTGGCTTTGATATTGATTGTTTTCATATCCAGATCAGGTTTATCAGTGCTGCACTCTATTAGAAACCATGACATAAGTTCCCCATCTCAAAGCTTTGAGCATCTCTGCAATGCGGCAATGAGCGTAAAGCCGCTGGGTATCTTAAGTCACTATTTTTCTGCAGTGCAGCATCGTGTTAGTCTGCCGAAAACTCTCAACCTCAGGCTGTATCTGCAGTCCTGGATGTTGTTTGTGCTTCTGTCTTTCTCTCCGTCTTTGTTGGACTCTCTCGGTGGAGCCGTTTTCTGCAGAGCTGTGCGTGTGGAATAGTGAATAGAGCTCGGTTGGAGCCCAGCTCTCGCTCTTCTGTATGGGTAATCTCTCCCAGCATTGCTCTCACATCAGACGATGAGTGCCACTCACCCCGCTCATTCACCTCCTGCCATTGTGCACTGAGAGATTAGTCTGGGGTTAGAAGGTTGTCTGTTTCTCACCTACATCCTCAACCCACCTTTTCAAACCGAGTAGTTCACACAAAAATGAACTCAGGTTTTTCCAAATCCAAATGCTGCTTATTGCAGATTTCAGTACGGTTTACAATAAATGAGGACTGAAGCTTTCAGGCTTTGGAAAGAACAGGAGCATTTTCATCAAATATTTAATGACAGGTAAATAAACATATGCATGTTTGTAAGATGTGAAACTTATGTCAATTTGCATCACAGCACTGCATAAGGTATTTTTGTATCCGACTGAGAAAATAGTCTAATTCAAGCGTTTACATGGTCATTGATTCATCATTTGAAATTTTCTTTTGGATCAAGCTCAGTTGCATCGATTAAGGTGTTTACACAAAAGCTTTTGAGTCTGATTAAGCCATTAATCTGATTATCAAACATGCATTTTTGCATGTAAACGTACCTAATGAGTTGCGCCTGGATCATTGAATCATCCAAATCAATCTGATTCACAAATGAATCATTGAATGAACAATGAAGCGACTCATTTGTAAGATTTAAAGAATGATTTGTTCATGAATATACATGCTAAGGAAATCTAGGGCAGATTTTTAGTCACTAATGTCTTAAATTTGGACGTTTCTCACACAAAATGAGTTGTATAAACTGGTTTTATGATGTTTTTGCGTCTTTTTGAAGCTTAAAAGCCCTAGTCACCATTGATTGTAATTGCTAAAGAGAATGGAAAAGTCTTTAAATTCCTTTTTGTATTTTGTGGAAGGGTTTGGAAAGACATGAGGGAGAGTAAATGATGACAGAATTTTCCATATTTCTTTAACACAAAGACGTATGTTATTGTTGTGGTCGTCCTGGAATGTCCTCTTGAAATCCTTCTCACTGTGTTGTTTCAGAATGACCCCCTGCACCTCTGCTAAGAGCTCAGCACCCACTGTGTCTCCTCAAAGCCCCTGAGCTCTCATGCTCCGCACTGCTTAGAGCTCAAATCCATCGCATTAGAGTGACTCCCTTCTTTTCAGGCAGGGAACACTGTGTACCTCCACTGTGTCTATTGGCAAAGCACGCCAACTGTGTGCAAAGTTTACATTATGTGCTGGAGTCAATACTTGTTTGTGTGAAATTGTTGCATAAGTGATATGGGGACAGGCAGATTTATTTAACAAGCATTAGCCCTGAAATATATACTCTGCACAAATTTCTATACACGTTTGAGTTTTCATGTCAGTGTGTTCTGAAAGTTCACAGTGCTATTTTTATAACAAAATAATGGATTTGCAACTTTGTCAATATTTTAAACAAGTCACGTTTTTCAAGGTTTTTTTTTTTTTTAATAATACTGTTTTGGACCCCATTTATTTTTCATTGTTTCGTCTTCAGAATATATTGATTTGTGTTGTATATACTGTATATGAAAAGTTTATTTGCAAAAGCAGATTTTAACAGTTTTCAAAAATCACGTTTTTTTTATTATTGTGCATTCCAAATAATCACAGACTGCAGTTGGGTTATTTTGATTTAAGTAAAAATAACTAAAAAATACAGCTAACTAACACAATAAAACACAATAAAAACATGATAATATAATAATAAAAACATGATTTAAAAAAAAAGGTTATGTATTTTTTTATTTTTAAATTCACATTTGTAAAAAGTTATCTGCATCTATTTGCAAATAAACTTCATATTTTGACCATTATTTGGAGGAACATGCAACGCAGACATGCAAAATGACCTCCAATTTCACGCAATACTGATCAAAATTTTTCGGTTTATAAGATTTTTTTAAAATGTTTTAGAAAGAAGTCTCATCAAGGCTGCTTTTATTTGATTAAAAATACAGTAAAATCAGTGATATTGTGAAATATTATTATTTTTATATTGTTTATTTTTAAAATGTTTTTTAACATGTAATTTATTTCTGTGATGCAAAGCTGAATTTTCAGCATCATTACGCCAGTCTTCAGTGTCACATGATCCTTCAGAAATTCTTCTAATATGCTGATTTGCTGCTCAAGAAACATTTATTATCAATTTTGTAAAAAGTCATGCTGCTTCATATTTTTATGAAAACCTTAATTTTTTTTTCAGGATTCTTTGAATACAAAGTTTTTATATAAACATGAAGCATATATTTAAATATAACGCATTTAAATTAGAAACCTTTTGTTGCATTATACATTTTACTGTCACACTGTAAAAAAATAAATAGTTGAGAAATGTAAAAAAATAAGGCAACTTGATGCAGTAAGACTTTTGAGTTCTTTTTAGTTCTTCTCAGTAAAAATACTTTGTGTGGCCAACGTAAATGTGTTTGGTCATGCAATGCTGAGTGTCTTATTTTGCTAATACAAACATTTTTTTTTTATCACAGCAAGTGTGTGTTGTGTTTTTTTTTTTTTTTTTTTTTTTCCTGTTTCCTCGATGAAAGTAAAATGCATAAAAAGTCACTACATTATCAATTTTATGTTCATTTTTGAATGACAAACAGTGAATTGTTATAGTAGAATCTTAATAGATATCTTAGTCTAACATGCAGACAATATTGCCTTTGTTTATAAGACATCTTACAAGACTAAGATATTCAGGAAATGGATGTAAGCGGTTAAGCATAATCTAGGCCTCAAGAACAGTGGCAAATATTAAAAAGATGAGCTCTTTACATCACAGTGCAACAAATAACTAACAATAATGACAAAACAACAACAGAAAAGTTTAAACGAGTTCCGCAAACATCAAAACAATTCTGTAACAGTAACTACCTAATTTATTCATGCTGCAATGCAATTAAACGTAGTGACTCGAAACATGGGAATGCTATTGTTTTATAGTGTATAAACTTTTTTTTAAAAAGTTTTTTTTTAAAGATAAGAATACTTTTATTATACAGAATATATTATTTAGTTGTTGTGGAAGAAGGACTGGAGCAGACCGTAAACACAAACAACCAGACACAAAGCCAAGAACTTTAACTGGCCTCCGTTTAAACTTCATTGGTCACAAAGGCAGTGGTTGGAGTCCTTTCGGGGAGGCTGTGCCCAGTGCCAGCCAGCTCCATTCCTCTTACTGCTAGTCGAGCCAGACCGCCGTCCAGTTCGAGACGTGACTTCCTGGCCCTGCCGGCTCCATTCTGTGCCTGAGCCGCTGATGGCTGTTTGGCCCTCGACTGTGCCCGAGCTTTCAAGCTTCTGAATGTGTCTAATGGGGTGGAATGAGCAGGTCTGTAGGGTTCTGGCGAGAGATGTGTACCCCCTCCACCCTCCCTACACCTGCCTCCCGCTCCATCCACCAGGTGTTTCCTAAAGCTTCCTGTGAATTCCACATCCAGGCCAAAGGAAACAAGCGTCTGAGAACTGCATTGGGCTCGTCTTTGTATGTTTGTGTGCGGGCTG
The DNA here is from genome assembly GCF_022985175.1 of Labeo rohita. Lineage (NCBI taxonomy): Eukaryota > Metazoa > Chordata > Actinopteri > Cypriniformes > Cyprinidae > Labeo > Labeo rohita. The sequence goes on along the minus strand of NC_066881.1, from coordinate 32,283,499 downwards.
CCGGTCATCTGGAGAGGCTTTTCATTAGTCTTAAGAGCCGCTTGCCGCTAAGTCAATGTCGGAAACCTGAGGTATTTCAGTGGGTTAAATGAATAATGCTTGCAGTGTGCTCAGGCCAACCTTGATGCAAATGTGCCACCGTTAAGCATGCTTAAGAATTACTAATATGTACGCATGAGTGTTTCATTGAATTTGATTTTGCAACTGGAAGACCCCTGACTCTATGAAAGGACCCCTGTTTAGCAGGTATGTTTTTAACAGTCCCTCTAGTGTAGTCAAGAGGAACTGCGCTCAAGCTCTCCTACTGTAACCTCTCATCTGGGACAAATGTATTAAATCGAATTGGGCCAAGAACTGACAGAACATGAGTTCATTCTCATGCATTAGCATAATGCATGCATTGCATGCTAAGTTTGTTGCATGCTAATCCAAAATAGACAACATCTGTTCATGTTTTCCATTGTTATATTTAGCTGTGATTCTTAGAAACATTTTTGATTGTAATATTTACTGACTTTATTTATCTAGTGCCTCCCTTTTCTCCTTCCCCTGGTTTGCGTGGGGCCTCGTGATGTTGCACAACATGTTATTTATTGTTGTTTTCTTTGTATTTTAAGACCAAGAATGTTCCCAAGTGAGTTGAAGGGAGTCTCAGTGACATTTAAGATGAGTTTTATTTTTAGAATAGTGATAAATTTAGGTGAACCATCCAGTTATTTTTTTATCTTAAGGTTTAATTCTTTGATCTCAAACAAAGTTTGGTGATTTAGTTTAGGGGTTTCCACTAAACAACGAGCACAAATGGTACAGACGGAGTTGTAGAGCTGAAAAAGAAACATTGTTTTGTCCAGAGAAAGAGAAAATGCTGATATATGTTGACAGGTTTGGGGCATTGACAGGCTTTCAGACTTTCTATTCATCAGAGAATACTCAAAAAGGTGTCATGGTTTACAAATATTAAGCAGCACAAATATTTTCAACATTGATAATAGTAAGAAAAGTTTCTTGAGCAGCAAATCAACGTATTAGAATGATTTCTGGAGGGTCATGTGACTGAGGACTAAAATAATGATGCTGAAAATTCAGCTTTGCATCACAGAAATAAATTACTTTTTAAAATATATTCAAATAAAAAACAGTTATCTTGCATTGTAATAATATTTCACAGTTTTACTGTATTTTTAATCCAATGAATGCAGCCTTGATGAGCATCTTTCAAAAACATTACAAATCTTATTGATCCTAAACTTTTAAACAGTAGTGTGTATTTGAGTTTTTAACATGCTAAACCACATAACAAGACTTCGACAACAGATTTTAGTTTTTTTCCATTGAAGACATCATAAGTGAAGAAGATACAAGCACTGCTTTTAAGAAAATGGGTTCCCACTTAGGGCTGCCCCTAATAGTCAACTAACCATTAGTCGACGAGAAGAGGCTTGCTTATTAGTTGGCTTGCTTATTATTAGTTGCTTAGTCGCAGAAAAAAAACTCCACGGGACGTGACGAAGTCACACAGTCTGTGACAGACAGATTGTTAACGGCAGGTCTGTGTGATAATATAGTACATCGGGCAGGACATCCAAACGCTCACCTATCATTCATTGACCTCAGATATGGAAAGATGTATGTAGTTGCAACTTTACATGGCTGCTCAATCTAACGTTAACCTAGGAACAGTAGCACACCTACTGCATGACAGATAGAGGCGCCAGTGCGGTCACTTGCTCTTAAAATACTCTGTCATTTTAGGTCATACAGATAAAAGTAATTCATCTTTCGCATCTATAAAGACTCTACGTTTATTTGTGTGCGCTCAGAACAAGAACGAAACATTGCGCTTTTGTAAAATAATGAAAGCAAACGGTATGCACTTTCTGTCGTCTCAGTCTCTGTGAACTTGAGCGGGAAACCTCAAAACTCCATGTATACTTACCTTACAGACATGAAAAATATATCTATAGAGAGTAAAATATCTACTTTCAAATTAACCAATATTAATAGAAAACAAATATTCTCAGATTATGTAATCCGTATGAAAAATGTACAGGCGCATTACTACTTATTATTACTATTATTACGCATTACTATTATTATATCTGCCCGCGTGCTGTTGCAGGTGTTTTTTTGTGTGCAGGCTGATTATTATGATTTATATGGTTTATTAATAAACGTATGTGTGACTAATAGTCGACTACTGCTTAAAATAAACAACTACTAGTCGACCAGAAAAATCTTTAGTCAAGGACAGCCTTAGTTTTCACTATCATGAAGAACAGAAAAAGTCACAGTTTCTCAGTCTTGAAAATTAATGTAAATGTCATTACAAGGGCTGCAACGATTCTATGATTCCATTTGAGTATTCGATTTTAAAAAGTCGATGTGTCAATATGCTAACTGTTCATCACGATTTCAAAATAAGTTTAAACCCTTACTCTGAGTTTACACGTTTTGATGTCCACATATTCAAGAAGTTACAGTGACTGTAGCTTTTCTATCATAAAGAAATGGCCAAATATTAAAGATTAAGTGGACATTTGAATTAAATGTTGTTGAGTCAATATTAAACAAGGGCCATTGACGCACTCTGCATGCCTTTGTTGTTATGCGTAATGTACTTTAGCTCTGTTGTTTATAATACATTTTGTATTTTAACGGTGTTGTTCCGTAAAACCATATGATTACTAGCTTTTGATACTTTATTTGAACTAATTATTATTGCCTCATTGATATTATATATGTATTTTAAGTAGGGCTGGCAAACGATTAATTGTGATTAATTGCATACAAAATAAAAGTTTGAATTTGCCTAATATAAATGTGTAACCTGTGTGTAATTATGATGTGTATATATAAATACACACAAATTAATGTATATTTTTAAGAGAAATATGTTATGTGCAAAATATTTTTATATAATAAAAATTCTATAAAAATTATAATAAATACATATACGTGTAAATATTTCCTAAATGTATACATGAATGTGCTTGTATTTATATATGCATATATATTTATATATGCATAATAATTACACACAGTACACACATATATTAGGCAAACTTAAATTTTTATTAATCGTTTGCCAGCCCTAAGTATTTTAGGTCTATTTTTATTGTTACAAAAAATATATATAATTGTCTAATTACTCAATTAATCGTCAAATTAATCGACAAATTACTCGATTACAAAAATAGTCGTTAGTGACAGCCCTAGCCATTACTCACATGGCATAGCTGATTGGTTTCTTTTCACATCAGCAGCCAATTAGCTTGCTGCTCAGCGTTCAGATACTTGGCTAGTGCTTGCTTTAGCAGTTGCAGCGCCCTTAAGAAACCCTCCACCTCCCCCAACTCCACCTGTGTTGATGTACTACACTTAATTTCATGTATGTTATGTATGGGGGTTATTTCATGTCATATATTGAAATGTTGAGCAGCAAGCTCATTGTTTCCTACATGCTCACAGCAGCATGTCTGTGAATGTATTGACAATAGCAAGTCTCTGTAGCAGATCTGTTCTGCCAAGACCAAATACATTAACATTGCCATGTATATTGTAATGCAAAACTCTCAGAGAGCTGTTGTTTGAGTTTTCTAGTTATCCTCAGTTCTAATATGTTTCATTGGCAAAAAATGTGGTCCTTGTGAGTGCAACCATTATGATGTCCATCTTTCTTTTAATCTATCCAGAAGTCATGGAAATTCAGTGATCAAAAGAAATGGGAACCCTGGTGATTGTACATGTGGCGTTTGGAGCCAGTGCATAGCAGCACAAAGGACCCTTCTCATCTAATCGCTACATCTCTATAATAGAGTCCTCATCCTGTTTGCTGTACGTGTTTCTGTATCTCGCTCTCTCTCTCTTCTCTTGTATAAATCCTCAGGAATGCAAAGGCAGGTGGGAACAAGTGCTCGCTTCTGCTCTCTCGCTCTTGTCGCCTCTGGTGTTGTACGTGTTTGCTTGTGCTCGCACACATGGTCACACTTTAGTTCGTGTTTATTTTGGTCAAACCTTTGAATTGATTAAACTCACAACCAAACTAGAGTACAGTTGAAGTTGACAGAAATATCTCAAAAGAAAAAAAGAGCATTTTTAAGTTTAAATGCTTCTATAATGCTCAAAAATGCTAGGCATTGAGACACAATCCTAGTACAATCCACGTTTTCTTCAGCAGATGTCTTTTTTCTGTATGCTTGCGGAACCCAACCCATCTCATTCAACTTTCATCACGGAAACTCACTTCAAACCCTTGCTCCTTTCTCTACCGTCTCCGCACCCGTCCCATAAACCACAGCATCACGCCAGCATGATGCGCTAAATGAAACGATAGGAAATGAGGGCTTGAAATGAAAGAAAGTGGTCTGAGAGAAAGATAAACAATTACCACACATTTAGTTTGGCATGTTCTGCCCTTTCTCCTTTTTTTTCCCCTCATCAAAGCGCCTTTGAAGCGTGCTCGGTTCTGCAGCGTAATCTCTTTCACTTGTTTTTCTTTCATTAATAAGCTACGGCCTGTGGAACTGTCAGTTAGCCGTTTAAATGCGGTCTGCACTTTCGTTACGTGCTGTTGAGATTGGATTTGTGATTGTGGTGCATGTCAGGACAGGGAAAAAGACTGGAAGATTCCAGCGTTGGGGTCTCGCTGCCCATCCTAAATCTTTCCCACAGGTTTGTGCAAGTGAGATCTTGTTTGCATAGGACCGAAATGTCAAAATACATGATCTACTGTAGGTACGCCATGCTAAACCACCAATGTTTTAGCTCCTTTTATTGCACAGTTGGATTGTTCACCCCAAATATGTTGTTATTGCTCTGAGGTTCTTGAACTGATCTGAAAAGGAGGTTTGGAAGAGCAAATAATCTCTGTTTTCATTTTTAGGTGAAGCATTCCTGTTAGACAACACTAATTTTGGCCGAATGTGTCTCTAAAATGCCTGTACATGAGCTCTGATCGCCTTTTTACTCATATATAAGCAAAATCGTGCCCTGCTTACCACGTCACCTTGAGTGTTTTTTTTTTTTTTTTTTTAACCTCTCACTCCAGCTCCTTCCCTCTTCGCTTGGTTTTCACCCTTCCCTGAGTCCTCTATTGGCTGCCAACCTGACAGAAGTTGCTTTTTGATTTGGTTAAATTGAGACCACCAACAGTGAGGCGTATGAGGGAAAAGTTTGTTTGAATTGGGGTTTGTTTCTTCTCTTTTCTGTCTCCCTTCTGTACGGTGTAAGTTTTGACATCGGTCGAAGCCAGCACGAGGGTCTTGTTCCAATTAGTGAAAAAACACACTCACTCATCTAGCAAACTCTTTCTGTCTGTGTTGATTTTTGTGGCTGTGCACTATTTTATTCTCTAGTTGATTTGTTTTCAAATGTTTCTAGTGAATTTCAAGTAAACATTGTGTTAAAAATGTTTAATCTAGTTTGCACTACTGTTAAAAGTCTGAGTTCAGTAACTCTCTTTGAAAGAAATTGACACTTTTGTTCAGCAAAGATGCATTAAATTGACATTTATAATGTTACAAAAGATTTCTGTTTCATATAAATGCCATTCTTTCAATTTATCAAAAATCCTGAAATAACCCAAGTCATGTTTTTCACAAAAATATGAAGCAGCACAACTGTTTTTAATATTTTTTTTTATAGTAAGAAATATTTCTTGAGCAGCAAATCATATTTTAGAATGATTTCTGAAGGATGTTGTGACACTGAAGACTGGAGTAATGATGCTGAAAATTCAGCTTTGCATCACAGGAATAATTTACATCTAAAAATATATTTAAATAGAAGACTGTAATAATATTATATAATATAATGGCCTGTCAGACAAGGGATGGACTGAGATGGTCAACTAGTTTTGTCATGCACCTCAGAGAGTCTAAAGAAGTTCATTGTGAACATATAGCATGTTTGATTTCCCTTAAGGCTATATTGCACTAAGGTTGAATGACATGAATAATATTATTTTAGTTACTAAAATATTTAAAAGTGTTTAATATGTTTCTCTTTTTGGTCTTAGCTCACTTTTAGCTGTGTTTTTTCTTATAGACCCCAGCCAACCTTAATATCATTTTACAGTAATATAAAACCAGTGTGCTTTGCGTTGCAGTGCACAATAAGCTTTGTATATGCTTTAGTGGGAGTGTGTGACACGAATTCATCAGTAGCTGGTCTTTGTGTGGTTTGTGGGTCGATGAGACGGTTAAGAGTTCACACAATGCATTACTGCACCGGAAAGACATTAAAATGCACATTTGGTTAAATGAACTTATTTGGATGCCACTAGGAAAGTTAAAGTGCTCAGTGATTGTGTTTTATCAGATAATTGCTGATATATTGTGCATCCCTAAATAATAAATAACCCACACTCATGATATTCGTTTAGCATGTTGACACAGTGTGGTAATAGAGGCGACGTGTTTTATGTGTTTACATTGAGGCCCTGGTTCAGCGCACTTACCTCTGCTCCCCCCCATCAGCAGCGCTGACATGACGGCGGACCCCCCGGGGTCAGAGTTGAGAGGTCGGGTCAGACGATTTAGTCTCGGCAGTGAAAGAGAGAAACGATAGATGGAGGGGGAAGGGGGTTTGGTGAGGGAGGTGTGAAGGTCACAGGGCTGGAAAATGAGAGTTTAGATCTGATGTCAGGGTGAAAATAGCCAGAGCGGCCCAGCTGCAAGAGCAGTGTGTTTGCCTTGTCATTAACTCGCCCTTTGGTTTATTTTCAGAGCCTTGGATTCAGCCACTTTGTCTGGGGTGACAGGACCTCCAGACCCTATAACGTATAGCACGCTTTGATATATAGTGCGTGAAATGGAGCGAACAAAACTTGTGACCTGTTATTTTGTTTTTTATGAAACATGGGAGCTTTTTTTTTTTTTTTTTTGCACTTAACATGTTTTGTATAAAACATTACTTTTATTATCTCTTTCTGATGTGTTTGCAAGTTTTTTATTTTAAGAATTATTAACTTTTATTCAGCGTTCGTTAAATTGACCAAATGTGACATTTGTGTTACACACAAATTCTGTTTCTGTAAACGCTGTTCTTTTGAAGATTGCAATTTTAAAAAATTAAGAAAAGTATGCAGCAGCATGGCTGTTTTCAATCAGTGTTCTTATTAAACATTTTATTTTTATTATTAAAAATATTTTTTTTTGAGCAGAAAATCAGCATATTATGATTTCTAAAGGATCACGTGACACTGAAGACTGAAGTAATGATGCTGAAAATCCAGATTTGATCTCGGGAAAAAATTACATTTTAAAATATACTGAAGTAGAAAACAGTTATTTTAAATTCCAAAAATGTTTTGCAAAATTAGTGTTTATTGTGTTTTTGATCAAATAAATGCATTTAAAGAAATTTTAAAAAACTTTACTGAAACAAGCCTATGACATTTTCTCCAGAAAAAGTGTTTTTATTTATTTATTTATTTATTTATTTATTTTTTAGAATTTACAAGCTTTATTTAGGATCTATTAAATTGATCAAACGTGATTAAATGCTGTTCTTTTGAACTTTTGCATTAAAAAAAAAAGCATTGAAGCAGCAGCTTTTAATTCTTATTATTAAAAGTTGTATTTTTATTATTAAAAATACATTTTCTCAAGCAGCAAGACTAAAGTAATGATGCTGAAAATCCAGCTTTGATCTCAGGAATAAATTGCATTCAAAATACACTGAAGTAGAAAACAGTTATTTTATATTCTAATAATATTTTACAAAATTACTTTTTTATTGTGTTTTTGATCAAATTAATGCACTCATAAATTTAAAAAACAAACAAACATTTGGAACAAACCCATGACATTTAAAAAAAAAAAAAAATCTTTTTTTTTGTTTTGTTTTATAATAGCTTGTTAGGTTTAAAACCTTTTTTCATATAAACAATATTCAGCATGTTTTACTGCCAAATTCCTGTCAGATCATAAACTTTCTTGCGTTTGTGTTTGTAGTTAAAAACGTGGCACAAATGTGGTGCAAATTTCCATACAAGCTTTATTTTTTGGCTGTTCGTCTAGTAAGCTGGATCAGAGATGTCTGGAGTGAAAAGCACTTAAGGAAGGTGAGTGTTAAGGCCGTAAGACCGCAGCGCTTAAGCCACCCGCCAATAAACGCCAGGAGAGATAGAGAGATAAAACGAGGCTCGGGAGGCTGCGCCTGTAAAACGCTGCCCTGCTGAAACGTGATCCTGTAAAAATATTTTCCCATCATTAAGCTGTCATCCACGAACCCCTGATACACAGCCCCGGCCAGGCACTACAAGTGAGCGCGTATTTGTGTGCGTATGTCTGAGGAGGCATTAGTTAGCAGTCGGGACGCCGTGTTTATTTGAATTCTGTCCCGTGGTAATGTGTCGAGTGAGGCGAAACGACTCGCCCAACTTTGTGTGTTTAAACTGCAGGTTTGTGTAAATATCTGAATTTTGAATGCGGTTTGATGCTCTCCTGAGGACTGCCGTGTGGTACTCTGTATGCATGCCGTAGTTTGGTATGTAAGGAGAGGGAGGGATTCTTTATTTACACACGTCTGTCACAGAGCACCTCTCCTCTGCTCATTTACAAAGGCCCGTCCGACCGCTGTTTGTGTGAGAGTGTGTTTACACGTGTCATTCAGCGACGTCTGCCCTGATGTCAGCCCTAACAGGGCGGTCTTGCCATCTGTGCCGTGTTTGTGAACGCCAGAGAAAGTGGAGATGAGGCAGAGATAGTGACTAGAGGGTCAGTTTGAGGGAAAATAAAAGGGTTTTCTTTGTGGAGACATGAACTGGCTGTTTAACTGACCTGAAGGGCAGCGTCAGGTCTTAGTCCAGGTCAGCCTACGCTTTTTTATTTTTTTTAGTGCTAGCTAGGTCTTACAAGCTAAATCATTAGAGTGCTCCAGGGATGATGGATTTTTGTAGTCCAGCTTGAAAGTTCACATGACTCTGGATCCTTAAAAAAAAACCCAACAGGATTATTGCAGAAAATACGTTCTCTGACCAACTAAAGTTTATGATACCTGCAAGTTCTGTTAATCAAGATAATCTCCACAAATGTTGAAGACACGGTCATATGTGACCCTGGACCACAAAACCAATCATAAGAGTCAATTTTTTTTTAAATTGAGATTTATACATCATCTGAAATCTGAATAAGCTTTCCATTTGATGTATGGTTTGTTAGGATAGGACAATATTTGGCCGAGATACAGCTATTTGAAAATGTGGAATCTGAGGGTGCAAAACAAAAAAAAAAAATCTAAACATTGAGAAGAAAATCGCCTTTAAAGTTGTCCAAATGAAGTTCTTAACAGTGCATATTACTACTAAAAAACTAAGGTTTGATATATTTACGGTAGTAAACTTACAAAATATCTTTATGGAACATGACCTTTACTTAATATCCTAATGATATTTGTCATAAAAGAAAACTTATAATTTTGACCCATACAGTGGTTGTCTAATGCTACAAATATACCCGTGCAACTTACGACTGGTTTTGGGGTCCAGGTTCACATATGACTTCAATGTCACCATCACTAAGCTTTCAATAGCTCTTTGATATTTATTTAAAATCTACAAGTTGTAAAGTTTGAGTTAGAATAGCTTGCAGGAGCATGAGTCTGTGAAAAAGGCACCAAAATGGAATCTTTCAGTGAATGATTCTTAAAAGAATCATTTTTGGTTAGATTTAAGAACTTTTTAATAATCTGAAGAAACTTTGTCAACTACAAATAACCTTTTGGTCCAATGGAAATGTTCCATGGATGTGGAATCATTTCACTCTTAAGAATAAAGTTTCTTTATTGGCATTGATGATTCCATGAAGAACCTTGAACATCCATGGAACCTTTTAAATGTAGAAAAGGTTCTTTATAGTGGAAAAAAGTTCTAAAATGTTCTTCAAAATGGTTCTTTTAAGAACTGTTCATTGAAAGGTTCCTTGGGGAACCAAAATTTGTTTTTCTGTGGCATAACTACAAAAACATCCCTTTGGGGCCTTTATTTTTTTTAAGTGTATTTTGAGGAGTTTTCTTGTTTGTTGTGATGTTTAATGTCTCCAACAACCTCTGTAGTCCCATTTAGCCACTTGTCCGCCTTTTTCAAGACACATAAAAGCTGAAAAGTCATGAGTTACTAATGTATTTTATGTTGTAGAACAAAATGTGGAAATATTTTGAGCTTGTGTTTACCACAGAATTTGTTTCAGACGTTTAACCAAAAACACATTCAAATAACCCATTGACTTCAAGACAATGGAACTGGCACAAACATGCAAACTTGTTTCTTGGTTTTAAGACTTATTTTTGCAGCACTATACTCTCTAGCGGTAAATATTAGTGCTTTATGACTGAAACATTTCATACACAAACACTTCTAGCTTGCTACATTTTTTGCATTATGTTCTGTAGTATCTAAAACATGCAAGTGTGCATTGCTTTCTCCAGGGTTCATGAAGTACTTGAATTTGAAATTTAAAGCCTGAAAAACCCTTAAAAATAGCAGTATTATCAAAGAGGTATATAAAAATGATTGGATTATTGAAGAACAATGTATCTATGAAATAAGTGTTGAAATTTTTATATATCTTTAATATCTTTTCACGCAAAATTTACGCAATTCAAAAAACAAAATACTGTTTTTGCTTATTTCAGTTTTCAAAAGTAAAAAATGAATGAAACATAAAACTAGGGAGCTAAGCCAGTAGTAGTACTGACAATGTTGTGTAAACATAGCTGAAGATGCGAAAAGAGGAACAGATGAAATGAATCAACTGAGTGAGTCATTTACGCTGGAACTGCTTTGGTTTATTCAAACTTTTGACTTTAGTCATTTTAAGCAGTTCACTAGCAAAAAAACAATTTAAAAGAGACAGTAATTTTTGAATTTTGACATTGCTTGTAATGATTTTAAAAAGCAGGTAGTGATGGATGAAACTGGATTTTTGAAAAAATCAGTTAAACCATTGTGTCGCAAAGTGATTCACTGTTTCGAAGCCTTCCAACTGGGACGCGTAACATGAATCATTTGATTCAGATCGGGAGTTCTTATCGTGAATCATGAATCATTTGATTTAGATCAGGACTTCGGATCGGAACTTTGCGTTGTGTGAATCATGCGATTCAGCTCGGGACTTTGGAGCACATATCACATATCATTTGATTTATATTGAAAATTCGGAGCAGGTTTGTGAATGTTTTGCTTCACATTGGAACTTTGAGAATCTGAGAGTGGCTCAATTTGAAAAAGGGGATATTATTTTTACAGATTAATTAAAAACCACGGCATGGATTTTTATCATTATAGGGTAGATTTGTACATACACTGCCAACACACATTAATGTTAAAGCAACGTAAAAGTGAACTGCATCTGATGACCCCTTTAAAGAATTAATTCACTCCAGAATTAAAATTTCCTGATAATTTACTCACCCCCAAATTGCAGGTCCAAATTGCAGTTTCATTGCAGCTTCAAAGGGCTCTACACGATCCCAGCCAAGCAAGAAGGGTCTTATCTAGCGAAACGATCGGTCATTTTCTAAAATAAATAAATAAATAATTTAGATACTTTTTAACCACAAATGCTCATTTTGAACTAGCTCTGTGATGTGCGTTACGTAGTCATGTTGGAAAGGTGATTTATAATGGTCCATTTGTGTGCTTATGACCTTTCCAACGTTATTACATAATGCTTGAAGTCATGGATGCGTATTGCAGAGCTAGTGCAAAAGTATTTGTGGTTAAAAAGTATAAAAAAATATATTTATTTATTTATTTTAAATGTCAGATCGTTTCACTAGATAAGATCCTTGGATCATTTAGAGCCCTTTGAAGCTGCATTGAAATTGCCATCATTAAAGTCTACTATATGTAGAAAAATCGTGTAATGTTTTTCTCAAAAACCTTAATTTCTTTTCGACTGAAGAAAGAAAGACATGAACATCTTGGATGACACTGGGGTGAGTAAATTATCAGGAAATTAAAATTTTGGAGTGAACTAATCCTTTAATTGCACAGACATTTGAAAGCAACTCTATCGCCCCCTTTGGCTGTAATGCAAAACCACAGGTCTGCGTTTAGAGCATGTTTCTGGCCACAGCGTTCGACACCTGATCTGAATTCCACCTCTTTAGCACTTTGTGTCTGTATTTCATGTGTACTCGTCAACTGTGTGTGTAACCTACTATTTAAACAATAGGCACAACATGGCAACAGTGTTTGCTTTTTGTGTGTGTCTCAAAGCCAAGATAAGATTGCAGTGGGTGAAATCAAGTGTGCACTTGTGTCTGTCAGTGCACAGACCTGTCCTTGTTCCTGTGTGTGTTTGCCATTATGTCAGAAGGGATAGGCCGAGCATTGTTCGAGACTGTATGGATCAGGAGGCAATGTGGACAGCATGGTAAATGTTTAGACAGGTTGCAGTTGGAATTCAGTGACTGCAGTGCACACAATTATATGTTTTACTATGTGTGCTACTGTTACTATGTGTGCTCATACCTACGGTTACAGGATTGTTCAGACACCCTAGCATGTGTGACTTTGACTTCTGCACGGTCTAACACCACTCACATTTTCTTGAGCAAGTCTAAATATCTAGTTTCTCTTATTGAGTCTTCTCAGCCAGTAGGTGCCCATGAGTACTTCTAAAAAAAAAAAAAAAAAAAAAAAATGAAATGGACCTCTACAGAGGAAATAGGCCCCAGATGTGCATGAAATCACAGTGAATGGTGAAAAGCCGACATCCCACCGCTATTTAGACCCCTTCGGCTCGCAGTGGGAGGGTTTGGGTTCCATTTGTGGCCAGCAGTGGCCTTTAGGACCCAGTTTGCGGTTCTGATCTAGATTTAAAGGTTCAGCTGCATCTTGTAAGTGACAAATTCCACAGATTTAGAAAAGAACGGCTAATTGTTCTACAGTTCTAAAATGAGATTGAAACTTCATGACCTCATTGAATCCTTACATTTTTGGTTTGACCAGAATTCTGAGAATTAATAACATTTTTGGTATAGAAAGTTCTTAGATTACAGATGTATAAAAGCAGAGTAGACAGACTTTTATGATGTGTGAACCATTTTTGCATCATTTTCTGTAGGTCATGGTTGACATTAAGGTAAAGATTGTTCTCCCAGATCATCTTGTGTAGACGTCTTCACTCCCCACAGCGAGAGTTGAGGTGTTGTCTTTCACAGAGATTCCTAGCCAGCAGTGAAGTCTAGGATTTATGCCCCTGATTAATTGCTTTTCTAATAAATCTCAGGTATGGACCCCGCGGTGCGGCCCAGCCTGAGGGGTGCAGTTTTTAGAGCAAGTGAAAATGAAGCAAAGGTATTTTTTTTCCTCAGGATTTTACCGCCCTCTCATATAAAACGCAAGGCTGATATTATATTACAATTACTGTTTTCAGTTTAAATAATATCTTTTGAGCATTCCACCTGTACAGTAGATCAACCTGAGGATAAAAAATATGGACTACATCAATAATTGAATAATAAAAGTTTGGTGACCATATTTAGAATTCTTACTTTTTGTTTTTAAAGAAATTATTTGTGTTTGTTTGGAGCTTTACTATGAATGCTGTTGAATACAAACTAGACTTTCAAAATATGTTTTATGAAACCTGCATTCAAGATTTGTCTTTGGCAGATGCTTCTTTACTAGTTGAACATTATACGTTTGTATGCACTTTAGATTCTGCATCCTTTTTACATAATTATTTCAAATTAAAAATCAAAATTTGCAATCACATTTTAGTCTGGAGACCAGTTTTCATTATTAACTACAACTTTTACTTCAATAAACTTTCTGCTTATTCTCAGTTAGTGATAGGGATGCGTGATATTATCTGACCAATTTCGGAATCAGCAATTAATGGCTTTAAATGTAAATATCGACTGGCCCGATATGAAAAATTGCTGCACAGTGATCGCTGCATTTATACTGAGAATGCATGTACATAAAGACGCATTTAGTGTGTGATACAGTACACTTGCACATGATGGAGATTTACTACGAATCACAGAACCAGCTTTACTGACAAGATGCGCATGATAATCACATGCGATTTATTGTGCAGCCCTAGTTTTGATTTAAAGGTCAGAAGCTAATAGCTTACATGAATTAAAAAAAAAATCACAAAAGTGACACTTGTAAATTCAATAATTTATATACTGATTTATTCATTAATGTGTAGTATGTTATATTTTTGATTTTAGATATTTTCTTTTCCTTTAGACCATCTACAAAAGTTGTATCTTAAAATAAAATGTTAAGGTTACCACTGCATATTTCTGGTAAAAAAAAAAAAAAAAAAAAAAAAAAAAAAAGACAAGAAAATGCAGCGATTGAGATGTCTCCTATGATATATATATATATATATATATATATAGTTTATTTACAGTTATTTTCAAAGCTTCAATGTACCTTCATTATTAAAGAAGTTCATTATTGTTTATTTAATTCTAACAAGTAAGTTATTTTTAACAACTAACCAAAATGAAAAATAATTTGCTTATAATTTCCGCACAGGAAAGACTTGGTGTTCTTTCCAAACAATATATCGGCATCGCCCGGTGTTGCCTAGTCCGTGTTTTTCCCATGGAATTGGGCTACTTAAACACTGTTGCCATGGGTTGTTTTTCATGTCCGCGGGTTGAAGCGACCCTAATAATGTGATATTTAGCCCCTGGAATCAGAATTTTACCAAGGGAGCCTTGCCCAAAAAAACGTTTATTGGGATACGTTTTTTTGCAGTTGGGATACGAATGGGATTTTTTTTTTTTTTTTTTTTTTTTTTACCAGGGGACCCCCCTTGAAATGCAATTGGGCTAGGTTTGAGTAGCAATTGGACGGGTTTTGTTGTGAAAACCTGGCAACCCTGGTATCGGCATCGGCCAAAATGAGTTGAAAAATATCGGCATATCGGATATCGGCAAAATTCGTGTGTCCCTAGTTAGTAAGGTTGTTGTTAAGTTTAGGTATGGTTTTGGATTAAGGGAAAATATGTGCTTTAATTAGTATTAATATACAGCTAATAATCTGCATGCTAATAAACAACTAGTTAATAGTGAGAATTGGTCCCTAAACTAAATTGGAATATATAAAAGTGTCTCTTGAGCAGTTAGACCTTCACTGAAAAAGTGTAGTTGTTTTGGGCAATAATACAGTGATAATTATTTTTATGGTATGAGTATTTACAGGTAGTTCCATCAAAACATAATATACAGTAAAAATAATAAATAACTTGTGGGAAAACAGAGTCATCTGATTCTAGTTTAAACTTAATTGGATCATTAAAGATTTAAAAATAATTTTGGAGTCATTTATATAAATTGTGCGTTGCTAAATTAAGCCAAAACATACCTTCATGTCCATGTTTCTTCTTCAGATTTATTGGCTTTTATTGAATCCAGTCGTCCATGATGTTGTATCTGTCATTGCCACATCCATGTGTATGTTTTTGGAGCTTTCTGATCTTATCTCTGATTTATTATTGTGTGTTTTCTTTAAACAGCTATTCATGTGTTATGACGAAAGGTGCTTCTCAAACACTTCTTATTTTCTTTTCTTTATCCTCTGTGTCCCTCACTATGGTGATGTCAATGAGCCTTAGCAAGTGCGGGCCGTCTGTCAACATTACCTTCATTGTCGTGTGAAAGCAGGTAGGCAGGAGGATTTGAAGACGGATAGTGCTGCGTTCGTCGTGCCATTCTTTTAAACAAATGCGGGGGAGTGAGAAATGCAGACAGAAACACGCAGATTAAACTGGTTTCAATTTGTCTTTTCAGCCGTCATAGCTCACTTCACTCTTTTCCCCCCTCTGCGCTTATGAACTGATGTTGGATCAGAGTTCGTACCCTCAGACTCTTAACCACATCCTGCCTCAGCAGAAGACAAAAGTGGCTTTAGATCAGCTGGAAAGAGTAGGGCAGAGCATGTCGTTTCTTGCTGCTTTTTCACCCCCTTACCTGGCCTTCAGCCTGTGCTATCACATCCTCCTCTGATATCAGTGTGCTGAGCTAGCGGAACTGACGGATTTATGGATGTGAAGGAAAAAAAATGCTCCACATGGTTAGTTTTTGCTCGTTTGCCTTTTTTTGTTGTTTTTAAGTTTTTAGCATCCCATGATACCCTCTGCTATCATTTTAGATACGGGCGTCAGCTAGATCAAGTTACCAGAAGATGGCAAGAATTGATCTGGAAACCCAATGGTTTTCTTGATGTTCATTTCTGTTCGTGGTTTATGGAACATCTGCACTGTTCCACAGATGCAGACAGAATACCTTAATAAAATACGCAATAAAAGCATCAGAGGTGTTGTCATGAGGATGAGCAGTTTTATTTTCTCTCAGCTGTACATGTGAATCAGCACTCATTGCGTGATTCAATATTTCCCATCTGTGTAAATGTATATGCAGGAATACAGATGTGGTGCTCATGATACACCTCACCGAAAAACTGAATCCAAAGTATGTGTTTGAAGGAATAGATCACCCCCTCAAAAAATTGTAGTACAATTGTAGGATATTTTTAGTAAGTACATAATGTAAATGTATTTGTAGTATACTTAGCATGAAATAAAAGTATTTTAATAAAGCAAAAGGCCGAGCCATGGTTTGCAGTGAATTTATAACTGCTAAGGGGTGTTAAACCCACTTAGCTGTTATAAATTCACTGTAAACCATGGCTTAACAGGACTTCTTGCTTTTATAAAACAGTTATTCCATATACATAGTAAGGTTTCACAAAATAAAACAGAGCAAATAAATTGTAATAATATTATTAAAAACATTATTCTTCCACCAACCAATGTAGTACCTCAGAAACAGGTTGCAACAAGTGGTTGCCAAGCAACACAGATGTAAACAAAGTGTTTGTTTGTAGTGTAATTTACAACAGCTTCGAATGCGGCTCAACCAATCAGAATCAAGGACTGGAACTATCCATTCTATAATAAAGCTATAAACCCCAAGAAGCTGTGGTTTACAGTGAATTTATAACAGCTAAAGGGTGTTGTTAGGCACAATGTGAAATGGATTGCCTTAAACCCCCTTAGCTGTTATAAATTCAGTGTAAACGGGGCTAAACAGTTTCACGGGGCAGGTTATTCCGTATAGGTAGTAAGGTTTCACAATATAAAACAGAGCAAATAAAGTGTAATGATATTAATAAAAAAGGTATTCTTCCACCAAACAATGTAGTTCCTCAGAAACAGTTGTGGTTGCAAAAGTAAACAAAGGTGTATGTTTGTAGAGTAATTTACAGCAGCTTTAAATACGGCTCAACCAATCAGAATCAAGGACCAGAACTATCCTTTTTACAAATACATTTTAGTATATTTATTTTTCACTGGGGGTGAACCCCTCGGAGTGCACAGTCTGGAAAAACGATAGCACGGCGCAGATCATATGCGTGAACCCACGCACACCATAAAACGCATCGGATCCATTTGAATTCTCCACAGAATGCTGTATTTTATTGCAATATGGATGAGATTGTGGCTGTCAAATGCGGCTTTACCTAGCTCAACAGCTTTGGCCCAAGCTAATATAAACAAAACACCGTTGGCCATTTAATAAAAAAAGGGGATGGGACTGCCCATATGTCCCGCCCTCTCTTCCTGTTTCAGTTGAAATTACGTCACCAATAGAATAACGCAGCGTGTTAACGCAAAGCACTTCAGTGGACCTTTAAAATAATTAAAAGTTACAGTAAAGACATTAAACATTTACATAATGTTACAAAAGATTCCTGTTGCAAATGAACATTGGTTTATGTTCAAAGAATTTTATAATATGAAATGTTTCTTAAGCAGCAAATCAGCATGTTAGAATGATTTCTGAACGATCATGTGACACTGAAGACTGCAGTAATGCATTCTGCATTGCAGAAATAAATTACATTTTAAAATATTCAAACAGAAAACAGTTTTGTTAGATTGTAAATATATTTCACATTTTTGCTGGATTTTTGGTGAGCATAGGAGACTTTTTTTTTTTTTAAAAAAGAATTCCAAAAGTCTTACCAACTCCAGACTTTTAAACAGTAGTGTATATTTTGTATAATTAAGCTTTGAAAATAAGCATCATAAAAGCATCATAAACATAGTCCATGTGAGTTCTGCTCTGACATCCACCCCATTTCTCACTGGCATGTTGATGAGTCATTTGAACTATTTTTGCATTACTGAAGTTTTATTGCTTCAGTTCTCATTCATTGTAATTGTAAGGACATCTCAATCAAAGTTGCTAGACACTTTGCACAACCATTGAGGAACTAGAACTTGAAGTGTGACACACAGTCATTTCTGAAAAATCCCATCCTTAAGATGAAAATCGAAGGGACGTATAAACCTTTGCGTGCAAGCAGCGAATCTTAGAGAGCGATTTAGGGACAGGCTATGAGGAGAGAAGGCCTTTGGTGCGGTGGTGAGCTCAGCCTCGAGACGTGTGGCCAACAGAACCGTTAGGGAAGTGGAACAGACGCAGAGATAATGACCAGCCAGACTCTCTCTCTCGTCTTAACTCATTGACAACCTTTATCCAAGTGTCTTCTGCGTGAACCGTTCTGGCTCCCCCGAGATCACAGGCTTCTGTAAGTATGTGCTAACTACAGTGTTTCCTGCACCGCGTTTCTACGGTAAAAGAAATATTTTTCCAGAAATGCGAGCTTGCAGTCTGAGTTATGATGAGGTATCGCATGTATCGTGAAACAAAGCCAAGACACGTCTTTCTGTTGCGTGTTACGTGTCTCTATTGTCTTTACTAGCTGCACTCAAAAACAAACATATAGTGTGAGCAGTTTAGCCTGATTTATTCTTATCAGGTGATTCTATTTGACTCCATTTATGAATTAGTCAAAATAAACCATGATATGTTCATGTAGAATTGCATTAAAAATACACATTTACAACAGAGTTCAAAGAAAACGATAAAACTGTTTCCTAAATTAAATTATGGAACTGGAATCATTCAGGCATACCAGCTTCCATATGCTAACAAACTTTAAAATAAGTGATCTTTATGTGTTCCTGCTATTTTATTAGTGTACAAGAATCATTTTCCCTTATCGTATTCCCAGAAAAGGTTTGTTTCTCAGTGGCTCAGACCTGTTGGAACAGGCAGCGAGTCCCTCATTGATGGCAGCAAGCGTGTCCAGAGGGCAGTTACTGACATCGGCCCCCTTATTGCACACTTCTTTATCTTACCCTTTGCTTCTGTGTTCCCTTGCAGTTGGGCGATAGTTCATTTACAACCGTTTCTATTTGCACATTTTATTACAGGCCAAATAAATTAATCATTCCTTCATCTGAATTCATCATATTTTAGATCTTAGAATTCACCAGCAATGACAAATGGCTAAATTAAATTACCAATAACTAGAATTTTAGTATTTACAGTACTGTAATTTTACCAGTAATAGTATCTGCAATCATGTCTGCTATGGAGATACAGCTTTTAATTAATTTTTATTTATTTATTAATTTTTTTTATTATATATTATTTTATATACTTATTAAAATATATTATATAAATATAATATTATTTTGTCCTCCTATCTGGTTTATTAATAAATACCTTTATTTAGTTTTATTGTGTTATTCTTTTTTCTTTTCCTTTCTTTTATTTTTTGCATGTTATTTAATTTATAAAAAAGTTTAGGAATTAATAATTCCTTCATCTGAATTTATCATATTTTAGATTTTAGAACAGTTCACCTGCGATGACCAATAGCTATATAGTATTTACTATAATAATTTTACCAGCAATAATATCTGCAATTAAGTCTGCTGCAGAGATAAAGCTTTTAATTAATTGTATGTTTTTGTAGTTATTTGTATTATATGTTATTGTATAGGTTATTGTACATTTATATGTAATAAAAAATCTTTTTTATTTTAATATTTGAATTTTTTTCTTTATTTTCTACACGTATAGCTGCTTTTGTTTTATATTTTATCCTTCTTTATTAAGAAATAATTTTAGTTTTATTTATATATTATAAAATTATATTATTTATCTTTTATTATTTGTTTTTTAAAATTCTTTTCTACATATTATTTTTTTATATTTTATTTTATATTTTATTACTAAATTTTCTTCTTTTCTACATGTATAGCTGCTTTTGTTTATATATATTTTTTTTGTCCTGCAATCTGGTTTCTTAATAAATAAATAATTAGTTTAGTTTTATTGTTTATTTACTTATTTATATTGAAAATTATATTTTTTTTATATTTCTTTATTTTTAATTCCTTTTCTATATGTTTAGCTGCTTTTATTTTTATATTTATTTCTAAAATTAATGAACTAGTAATTTATTTAGTTTTATTTATTTATATATTTATTTATTTGCTGCTTTTATTTAATTGGCTGATGATCAAGAACAAAAAATCATCACTTTTTGGACTGTTTCTCTTGTTTTTAGTTTGGCTTGTTGACCGTATCATCTGTTTGTTCTGGTTACTTCCTGGTTTCCCCAGTAATGGAAGTTGCATCTTTGCAAAATCTCTTTACAGGCTCTCGCATGTACCAGCAGCCAAGATTCCTTTCCAGAGCATGATCGCGAGCTGCACATTTAAGGGTCGTGGAGTGTGACGTTTAACTTAAGCGTATCCGAATATCTGTAGCACATGCTTCACTTTAAAGCAGTCACATTCTGCACTTTGGTTGCATTTTATTCCTTTCCTCTGAAGTCCATTGTAACGTTAGTCAAGGTTTCTTGCACCAGAACAATTGTGATTTAGCATTGCATGACCATTATCCACCCTTTCTTTGACCCTTTAACACTTCGTGTTTTTGCTACTGTACCTTTAAGAAGTTTCTATAAAAGACATTTACGATTGACTAACCTCCACATACTCGCACAGCTCTCTTTTATTTTGGAACAGAAAGAAAAACCCTGTTTTCTAGGATTACTATTACTGTATTTTTGCAGTTCTTGTTGAAAATCCCATGCTGTTTTACATATGTTTGTACTGTGCATTATGGAAGTTTACTTTATTCTCTTTTCTTTAATTTTGCACACATGTGCACACGTCAGTCGGCAGGCTCAAAAATTCAAACAAATTCTCTTTCATTGCTCAGCGAGGCCTTCAATTCCAGTGACCCTCGCTCGCTTGTCATCGGTCTGCTCTGAATAAGTCACCTCACTCTTTAGGGCTCTCCATATAGTCTGCTGATGACAGAGTGATGAACACGGGTGTGAAAACCTTCCCCTTACTGCTCGCCCAACATATCGCCGCCTCACAAAATGCCTTTTATTTACACGTTCCACAGGGTCCCTCGTTCCCATGTTGTCTGTCTTGTAAAAACAGGACACATAGTTTCCAGCGTAGGATAATGACAGACGAATCCTGTCAGTAATGGTGGGACTTTCACGGTGCTGCTTCTCGTTTGACCAAATACTGAACTAAAGCCACATAATCTGTGCGTGTCCGTACGTGCAGCCTGTCGCTGAACTTTTGCCTTCGATAGAAATGGCTCGACTGCGTTTGAAGAAATGCAGAGATCTGCGCTGAGGCGTTTGCTTGTTTACATTGTGGTCACAATAGTGCGTGTGTATTTGTTTGGCTCTGTGTGACTATCAGCAGCCCCCTAAAAGACACGCAACTCAAGACCCAGGAGGCCATCTGCTTTTTCCCTCTTTTTTTTCTCCTGGTTTTACAGCAAATATTTGGTGTTTGACATACCAGTGCACTGACCAAGTGCTTCCGCTTCTTGTTTCTGCATTCGTAGGGTCAGTACCGGCCTTCAGACCTTCTGTGCCCTGAAACGTACACTTGGGTGCCCATCGAGAGATGCATCCCCCGCCTTGACATCTCTGCTTACTCTCGTCTCAATGAAAACGCCCAAACAGGTGAGTCTTCAGTGGGATTGTAAATACATAACAAAGCAAATCCACTGTCATGGTGTCATCTCAAAAAAGAATATCTAGGTCATTTTTTGTAAGTAGTTTGTAATAATTATTAATATTATTTTTTTACTTAGTTAATATTAAAAGAACGAGATTTATTTATTTATTTATTTTTGCTGTTTTTACCTTTTTAATGACATTTTCTCACCAAATTTAAATTACTGTGATTCATCCGTTGCTTTACTTTATCTTTACTTGTTTATTTTAACATCATTGGTTTACACTGATTTTGTTAACAAATGCATACAGGCACTCCAATAAATACCAGCATGAATTGTTTTTGTTTTTTGTTTTTTTTAAATGTATATTTATATATTTAGTTTTTTTATAATAATTTGTAAATGTATAATTAATAATATTCTTACTATTAACAATAATAATAATATATGCACTATTTTCAGACTTAAGACTAAGTTTTAATTGTTATATATCAATAATAAAGTATAAAAATATTGTTTTAATCATTTTAAACATTATTACTATTATTATTATTATTATTATTATTATTATTATTATTATTATTATATTTAAATATATTTTTATATATTTCATATATTATAGAAATAATATTATTTAATATTTTTTAATTTAAAATATAACTCATTTTATATCCTAGTTTAAGTCTACAATATGTTTTATTTTCTATAAACAAAATGGATATTAGCTAAATAAATATTTCTTATGTTTTTCCTTTGATTTTTGGAATTAAATTTTACCCTGACAAGTTGTAACCTTTCTATAATAATAATAATAATAATAATAATTACAATAATAATAATTTTAATTTATGTATTAAATATATAATTATATATCAGTAACAGTAAATAATCAGTTATAATTATTGTTTTAATAGTGTATTATTGTTATGAATATATTTAAATATAAGTAAATATATTTTTATACATTTAATATATTAAAACAATATTATTTTATTATTAATATATAATTTTAATTATTTTATATCCTATTGTAAGTCTAAAATATATATATTTTTTTATGCAAAATAGATATTAGCAAAATAAATATTTCTTATGTTTTTCCTTTGGAATGAAATTTTACCCTGACAAGTTGTAACCTTTCTATAATAATAATAATAATAATAACATATTAAATAAATATATTAAAAATATGATATATCAGTAATGATAAGTTAATAAATGATACATCTTATTTTAATAGTATAATATTATTAATATATTTTAATTTAAATATATATTTAAGATATGTAATATATTATAAGAATAATATTATTTTATTGTTTAATATATCATTTTAATAATTTTATATCCTATTTTGTCTTAAATATGCTTTTTTTCTATAAGCAAAATAGATATTAGCTAAATAAATATTTCTAATTTTTCCTTATTTTTGGAATGAAATTTTACCCTTACCAGTTGTAACCTTTGTATAATAATAATAATATTAAAATACATTAATGTATTTTAATTTAATTAATCATATGATATTTTAGTATTTTTTTATGTGTGATTTTAATAGTTTTTATGTTCTGTATTAAACCTAAAATAGGCTTCATTTTCTATAAACAACATAGAATTCCTATTTTTTTTTTCTTGAGGGGATAAATTTTCACCCGTTTTTTTAAACCTTTTTCGATTCATCCACTCTTTCCTTTTCTATTACACATGTTCAGAAAGATCCTGTAGTTGAACCTGTAAATATGCAAAGACATTGGCAGCTCTTCCCTTTTCCAGAGCCAATGTGACAGGACCTCTCGACGAAGTTGTAGGTTCAGCCAACCTTCCCCTAACACAGCTGACTAAGCTTATCAAATGCAGTCTGTTTAGTATCAGAATTGCAGCAGGTTATTGGACTCTGGGTCAGAATGAGTGAAATCCATTTGAGATCCATCACAGTTTCGGGAACCTCTCCATTTGACCACGTCATGACACTTTACTGTCAGACTTACTAATCAGTTTGACACGTCCGTAGAGTCGGTAGCGTCAGTAGCGGCCAACTGTAAATTAAGAACATTTCCCATGACTCTAATTATCAATATACGTCATTTGTGTCTGCTTAATAATGGTAGCCATTCTGCAGACTTGCTCCTTGGATGCCATTTCGTTGGAGCTCGATTTGTAAACCGTCAACTGTGTTTATAGATCTCAGATCTGTGAACAAAAGGAAGGGTGCGCTGGTCCTGCGAAACGTGTGTTGAAATAACAGGACTGGTTCCAGGCATGGAGAGCCTCCAGGATTCTGGAGCGGCAGTCAAGCGGGGTCAGTGCTGTGGTCACGGCCCAGAACTGTGGGCTTGATGACGATGATAATAATAATAATAATAATGTCAGTACCGACAAGCAGACGCCATGCCTGGACCGAAGAGGGAGGGAGAGGTGCTGATGAATAAAAGAGAGTTCATGCTCTTCTTCTTTTTTCTGATGTTTCTGATTTTTATAGCAGTCTAAACTTTGGACACACCTTCTCATTGTTTATTCGTATTGTTTTTCACTTTTTAGAATAATAGTAAAGTCATGGAAACTATGATATAACACAAATGGAAGCATGAGATGATGTAGTGACCAAAACAATCCTTTATATTTGAACTACGCATTGGTGTTTCATCAGCCAACTTTATGAAAATGTATTCCGAGATGCTTTTTAAATGTTCCTGCACATTTGTTGATGCTTTTCTTGAGTTCAAAAATTCAATTAAAACATGTATTTATAAAGACGTTTTTAGTTAGGGTGATAATTGTTTTTAAACATAATTGAATTGCAGTAATTTTGTTAAAAACTGCATACAGGCCAACAAATGCTAACACGTATTGTTTATTTATATTTGTTTACATTTATTATTATAATAATGAAAAAAAAAAAAAAGTGTGTGTCTGTGTATATACACTGCCATTCAATCAATGCCATGTTTTGAAAGAAGTCTTTTCTGCTCATCAAGGCTGCATTTCTTTGATTTTAAAAAATACAGAAAAAAACAGTAATATTGTGAAAAATTATTGCAATTTAAAATTGTGGTTTTCTATTTTTATATACTTTAAAATAGAATTTATTCCTGTGATGCAAAGCTGAATTTTCTTCAGCCATTACTCCAGTCTTCAGTGTAACGTTGATACTTCAGAAATCATTCTAATACGCTGATTATTTTCAGTGTTGAAAACAGTTGTGCTACATAATATTTTTTGTAAGCTGTGAAACATTTTTCAGAACAGCGTTTATTTAAAATAGAAATCTTTTCAACAATATACACTACAGTTCAAAAGTTAAGGGTCGTTATTTTTTTTTTCTTTCTTTTTTAAACAGAAATTAATACTTTTATTCAGCAAGGATGTGTTAAATTAATAAAAAGTGATAGTAAAGACTTATATTGTCAGAAAAGATGTCTGTATAAAATAAATTCTGTACTTTAAATTCTGTGCTTAATGCTTACGATTAGACTTTATTTTTATATAGAAATTACAACTACAAATGTAAAATATTATTTTTTTTTTTTTTTTATTATTTTATTATTATTATTATTATTCATTTATATTGTTTTAACACTTATTTTAGATATAAAAAGGCTTCATTTTCTACACTGTAAAAAACAATTTGTTGAGTCAACTTAAAATAATATGTAACCTGGCTGCCTAAAATTTTTGAGTTTAGTCAACTCAAAAAAAGTTTATTCAACTTGAAATGTTAAATTATACTAAGTGACAACTTTGAGTTGAATCAACTTCAAATTTTAAGGCAGCTGGGTTACTTACCCATCTGTTAAGTTTAGCAAACACAAATATCTAAGTTGTTACTTAGTACAACTTAACATTGCAAGTTGACTAAACTTATTTTAGTTGACTGAACTTAAAATTTTAAGGCAGCAGGGTAACAAATTATTTTAAGCTGACTCAACAACTTGTTTTTTATTTTTTACAGTGTATAAGCAATTTTTTTAGGTGCAGTTTTTGACCCATTTTGAGATTCATCCACTGCGCCACCTTTCCTATTGCATATGACTCAGAGACTCAGACTCCATTTCCTCCAACATCCATTTACAATATAGTTTTATGCAGAAATTCGAACATAGGACTATCTTTGTAGCAAATTCAGTTAAGTCAAAACGTGTGTCTAGATATCTATCTGTTTTTTACTGTTTATAGTCTTTAATCTAAGTGTTTTGATCGTGAAAAGAGGGCGTTACATACCTGAATGGAGTCGGAGAGACTGAAAAGTATGAGGGATTTGTGACGTCAGTTGAAAAGCAAAGCCACTGCAGAGGCAGAGCAATAAAAAAAAGTTAATACATTTTCACAAAAGATTACGAAGGTATCTTTACTTAAATAGTAAATAGGTTACGTTTAGTGCCTCATGATCAAGCCCGTAAAATTCAGAAAAGAGTTTCTTAGAATCTCAGAAACAGCCGGCTTTCACAAAGCTCTGTCCGTGTTTGTAAAATATTTTGCCTAACTTGATTATTTAGCGATCAGTAAAAGTGTAGTTCTTGGAGCCCAACTCATTTTAATGTTTAAATCGGTTACACGAAATTCCTTAGATTATTACATTTAAATTATAGCACAGAAAACACTGGTGTGCTTATGTAATCCGAG
The DNA here is from genome assembly GCF_022985175.1 of Labeo rohita. Lineage (NCBI taxonomy): Eukaryota > Metazoa > Chordata > Actinopteri > Cypriniformes > Cyprinidae > Labeo > Labeo rohita. The sequence goes on along the minus strand of NC_066881.1, from coordinate 32,257,048 downwards.
AGGCTGATGGAGTCTGTGTTGTTTATATTACCCTGTTAAATCAGGATGTGCCACTCTAACCCACACTAGGGGTGTCTGTGCTCCTCTGACTTTAGATGTTGTCTCTACACAAAGATCTGTTTTTCCACTATTTAAAGAGCAGGATTTATAGCGGCATTTCTGTTATTTTGTCAGCATTGTGAATTCGTATTTGGTGCTGGGTGATACAGGCAGAGGATGAAGGAAACATTGCCTTTAGGACGCCCCAGACACGTCCACCCCGGAAAGACCCACAGTGCATTTATTTTTCCTTCTCATTGTGATCTTTATCCATTCATACCCTCATGTCTGTTTTATGTCAGACGTCCCCTCCAAACACAATGTTAAAAGAGTAGTTGACCCAGAAATGAACGAACTGTCATTATTTACTCACCCTCATGTTGCTCCACACTTGTATGCTGATATTTCTCCCTTTGAGCTCATATACACAAAAAACTTTAGATATACACTGCCATTCAAAGGTTTGTAGTAGATGTTTTTGAAACAAGTATCTTTTGTCCATCAAGGTTGCATTTATTTGGTCAAAAATACAGTAAAAACTATAAAATGTTGTGACATATTATTGCAATTTAAAATAACTGGATTGAACTTGAATATATGTGACCCTGAAACACAAAACCAGTCACAAGGGTCAATTTTACAAAATTGAGATTTATACATCATCTGAAAGCTAAATAAGTAAACTTTCCATTGATGTTTGTTAGGATAGGACAATATTTGGTCGAGATACAACCATTTGAAAACCTGGAATCTGAGGGTGCAAAAAAAAAAAAAATCAAAATATTGAGAAAATTGCCTTTAAAGTTGTCCAAATAAAGTTCTTAACAATGTATGTTACTAATCAAAAATCAAGTTTTCATATATTTACAGTAGGAATTTTACAAAATATTTTCATGGAACATTATCTTTATTTAATTTCCTAATTATTTTTTGCCATAAAAGAAACATCAATAATTTTGACCCATACAATGTATTTTTTTTATACCCCAGCGATTTAAGACTGGTTTTGTGGTCCAGGGTCACATATTTTAAAATGTAATTTATCCCTGCAATGCAAAGCTGAATTTTCAGCATTATTACTATAGTCTTCAGTGTCACTTGATTCTTTAGAAATCATTTTAATATGCTGGTTTGCTGCTCAAGAAACATGATTATTATTATCAGTGTTGTAAACAAGTGCTGCTTTATTTTTGTCAAAACTGTAATACATTTTCTTCAGGATTTAAAATAGAAAGTTAAAAGAACTGCATTTATTTGAAATAGAAATATTTATTAACAATGTAAAAGTCTCAAAGTTACTCTCACTTTTGAACAACTTGCTGAATAAAAGCATTCATTTCTTTCAAAAAAAAAAAAAAAAAACCTTTTGAGATTTTGAATGATGCTATATATTTTCCATACAGCTAAAAGGTCCAAAAATGGGCAAAAGATTTTGATTTTTATTTCAAAAAATTTGATAAAAAAGGGGGGTAGAGTAAATTTTCAATAAATAAATAAATAATAAAAATGATATCTTAACCAATTTTTGACTAATTTCACCTTTTTCTATTGGTTAAATATTTTGTTTCCTTTTTAAAGAAAATATATATGGGTTTTAACAACATTAGCAACATTAATAATGTTTTCTCCATTTCTAGGTAAACTATTCCATAGCATTTTAATCTCACCCATTTTATCATGCAGTTTAGCAGACTTTTCTTTTCTTCAGGTTCATCTGTCTTCACATTTGACCCCGTCAGCCTCGTAAACACACTGGGGCAAGTATAAGTGTGCCTGTACTTCTCTTGTGTGTAAATATTTAAGTTATAGCTGAGCGTTTGGATGTTAAATGTAGCGCTCTGGAACGGGGTTAAGGTAAAGGTCAAGGAGAGATTACGCTCAAGTTCAGCCGTTTGAACTCTTCTCTTAACCCATTGATGAAGAGTGTCAAAGCACTATGATCCTCATGGAAATGTCATGCAAGTTAATGATATGGTTTCCATTTGGAGTAGTGTGTCAGCTGCATATGGCATTACAGTTTTTTCCAAACCAGTCACAATGCAACAAGTGTCCAATAATTAATGTTAATTATTTTACCAAAACATATAAAATGCATGTTATTTTTTATTTTTTACTGACCTGAATATGATATTTCACCTAAAAGATGTTTACATATAGTCCACAAGAGAAAATAGTTTACACATGCTTGATTCTTACTTTGTTGTTACCTGAATGATCCACAGCTGTTTTTTGTTGTTGTTGTTTTTTTGTTCAGTTTTAGTTGTTCATGAGTTCCTTGTTTGTCCTGAACAGTTAAACAGCCCACTGTTCTTCATAAAAATCCTTCAGATCCCACAAATTCTTTGGTTTTTCAGCATATCTGAACCCTTTCCAACAATGACTGTATGATTTTGAGATCCATCTGTTCACACTGAGGACAACTGAGGGACTCATATGCAACTATTACAGAAGGTTCAAACACTCACTGATGCTACAGAAGGAAACACAATGCATTAAGAGCTTGGGGTGAAAACTTTTGAACAGAATGAAAATGTGTACATTTTTCTTATTTTGCCTAAATATCATATTTTTTTGTTCATTTAGTACTGCCCTTCAGAAGCTACAGAAGATACTTACCTGTTTCCCAGAAGATGAAATCAGTTAAATTTACTCTGATCTTCAAATTCAAAAAATTTTCACCCCTGTCTCTTAAAGGAGAAGTCCACTTCCAGAACTACAATTTACAGATAGGATGTTATCCAAGGTGTTCGTGTCTTTCTTTCTTCAGTCATAAAAGAAATTGTGTTTTTTGAGGAAAACATTTCAGGATTTTTTTCCATATAATGCACTTTTCCTTTAATGCATGATTTTTCCTTCTGGAGCATCAGTGAGCATTTGAACCTTCTGTAATAGTTGCATACGAGTCCTTCAGTTGTACTCATTGTGAAAAGATGGATCTGAAAATCATACAGTCATTGTTGAAAAGGGTTCAAATACACAACAATGCTGAAAAACCAATTTTTTCTGCAGAACAGCAGGCAGTTTAACTGTTCAGGGCAAACAAGGAACTCATGAACAACTATCACTAAACAAAAAAACAGCTGTGGATCATTCAGGTAACAACACTGCATTCATTCTTTTAAACAGTCATTTTTATAAATGTAGCTATTATTTTCTCTTGTGAACTGTATGTCATGTAAAATATCTTATTCAGGTCAGTACTAAATAAAAAATAACATGCATTTTGTATGATCCCTCTTATTTTGGTAAAAAAAATATTTTGCAGATTCTGCAAGGTGACCTCACTGTAAATGTTACATGAAGCAGGATTTTCGACCAATCAGGTTCACTCTGGGCGGGTCTCAAGTGTCCAGCAACCAGTAAAATATTGTGTATTGCTTGTCATAGTGTCGCTAGTTAGGACAAAACAAAGATTAACATAGAAGAGGGAGAATTTATCACATCGTGCCTGGTTAGGGAACGTGTTACGGCGTCTCTTTTTTTCGAAGTCAAAACCGCGAAGGTTACGGATAGGATATATTCTTAAGTCTATAAATTGTTTTTGTTTTTTGTTTTTTCAACAGTGATGCCAGTAAGAATGAGCTCATCGCAATCCTCATGGCTTCCCACACATTTCGTACTGGTTTTGCTCGCAGAGCTTGGGAGGCCCTCGGTCTTGTTTGACCTACCTCTGCGCTGACTGGCAACCAGACGCGGGCCTTTATTTCCCCCAGTGTTTTTAAATCGTTCTTGTGGTGCCTCCAGTCCTACATGACCTGTTGTTCTTGGCCAGACAGACCAACTATTTCAGGCCTGTTTCTCAGCAGAGCTCAAGGCCAGCGGTCTGACGGTTGGTTACAAGGTCGATGTTTGGATTCTGTGGAAGCCACATCGGAGCCGCATCAGGAACCTAATGTAGAAACGGCTGTTATAAACTCCATGCCCTCTTTCGAAAACTGAGAAGAATATGATGCTTTTTATTAATCGCTGAGGTCATTTTGAGCTTGAGGTTAAGATCGCTCATAGCTCTTAAAGTGATTTGGTTGTTTACTCGTGGCATTCCAAACATGTATCACTGTATTTCTTCTGCTGAACAAAAAAGAAAAAAAGTCTCTGTGTTTTTGTCTATACAGTGGAAGTCATTGGGAACCAATGTTTGGTTTCCAACGTTCTTCAAAATACATTTTTATGTTCCACAAAGAAAATCATACAGTCAAGATGTGGAAAGTGGTTTGGAACAACATGAGAATGATTAAGTGATAACAGCATTTTCATTTTTGGGTGGAGTGTCTTTATACATTTATGTATGTGCATCGAGACAGGTTTGATGTCATTGGTTCTCATGTGCATGAGAAGTGATTTTAAACACTTAAACACTTTAAAAGTCTTTAAAGTTGATTGCTTTAAATTACTTTAAACGAATTAGCATTTTCCGTCAACTGTTGCTTTATTTTTTCATTGTCATCTACATGAAGCGGTGTGGATCTAACCCTGCGGTTCAGACTAGTTGTTCTCGTTGTAGCTGTGATATGTGATACAGTACTGGTGGTCTATCTGACATAATGTATTTTCCTGATCTAACAAATCTTTCATCCTCTGCGGTCCTCGACCAACACGTGATCGTGATTGATTGAGTTTGTCTGAGTTCAGAGTTGAAACTAAAACATTCTGTCAGGGGCCTCTGTGATTGGAGAAAACAGTACCGAATGATCAATCCAGGGGATGAAGCTCACTTTAATGAAGTGTCTGTGGAGTATGTTTACTCACATACTGCTTAAACTCTTCAATCATGGGGTTACTGCCTGATAAGGTAAATCTGGCTGTGAGTCTGTATTGTATTTGTCTGGATCTGTTTATCAAGAGCTTGTGGAGTGGACCAGGCCAGTGACAGAGTACCAGACTGACCTTTTGAGCTTATCCAGACTGACAGGATTCAGGTCATGTCAGAATAATTATGAATGCAACAAAATTGTTGTCAAACTCGCGATTTTATTTGGCTTTTTTGGCTTTGTTTACACTGCTCTGATTTGTTTTTCAAATTCAGTCTTTGGGTTGACAGTCTAGGCTGAATCTACAGCAACATGGCAAAAGAAACTATAATTCATCTGATTTGTGCGTTTAAAGTCTGAATTAAATGTGATGAGAAAAATAAACACATTTTTATTGTGTTGTATTCACTGCCAACACGCAAAGTTATCGGTCTGAATCAGTCTAACAAATTACTTTCTGAATCTGTCAGAGCGGTTGCTGAATTAATGTTACTTGCTGGATGAATGGATATTTATGTCATAATTTGTAGTTAGAGTTACGTTGCTGGCCAAATATTTCGAATAATTAAGATTTTTTTAGTGTGTTTGAAAGAAGTCTCCTGCTCACCATTCAAATGCAGTAAAAATAATATTGTGAAATGTTATTGCAATTTAAATCAACTGTTTTCTATTTGAGCATATTTTAAAATGTAGTTTACTCCTGTGATCAAAGCAGAATTTTCAGCATCATTACTCCAGTCTTCACTGTCACATGATCCTTCAGAAATCATTCTAATATGCTGATTTATTAAGTATTTCAAACTTTTTACTGGTAGTGTACATATGCACAGAAAAGTTTGAATAAATAGTTTTAATATGTTGCAAAAATGTGTTTCTCTAAGAAGCTTCTGAAGTTACTCCAGAACTCCTCCTCTTTGAGGAGCGTGCCGGGATGTCAGAAACCTCTTTGGTCAGCCATCGCTCTCATTCCAGAGAAAGTTCGATTTATCACCTTTGGCCTTTGACCCCGGGACAGATCTGCCCCCGAAGCAGCGTGTCGGTGAACCTCCGGCGCGGCTGATTGAGAAAGCCTGATGCCGCTTGACGGGAGTGTTAATCGAGTTAGAGGATGGATGAATGGAGTAAGAATGGGTCGGGGGAAGGAGTGTGTTTATATACAGAGCGGATGTTTGGATTGTCTGAGAGAAAAGAGCCCAACTGTCGTGACGGCTCTGTACAGTGTTATTGTCGTGCCTAATTGAGCAGCTAAAAGCTTTCATTCTGAACTGTTTATTGCTGTTTGATATCTCAACACCGCTTTCATTTTCTTTTACTCTCAAGGTCTTATGTATTTGCTGAATGTGATGTATAGTGTATGTGATGTCATGACATCAAAATTTGATTCTGTTGGTTATATAATACAGTGGCATGCGAAAGTTTGGGAGCCCCTTGCAGAATTTTGAAAATGTGAATAATTTTAATTAAAATAGAGAGATCATACAAAATGCAAGTTATTTTTTATTTAGTACTGTCCTGAGTAAGATATTTTACATAAAAGATGTTTACATATAGTCCACAAGACAAAAAAAAAAATAGCTGAAATTATTAAAATAACCCCCTTCAAAAGTTTGGGAACCCTTGGTTCTTAATACTGTGTGGGGTTACCTAGATGATCTACAGCTGTTTTTTCGTTTTGTGATCCTACAGGTCCTGCAGATTCTTCAGTATTCCAGCATCTTTTGCATATTTGAACTCTTTCCAGCAGTGACTGTATGATTTTGAGATCCATCTTTTCACACTGAGGACAACTGAGGGACTCAAACACAACCATTACAGAAGGTTCAAACATTCACTGATGCCCCAGAAGGAAACATGATGCATTAAGGGGGGGGGGGGGTGAAAACTTTTGACCAGGATGAAGATGTCCAGATTTTTCTTATTTTGTTGAAATATCATTCTTTTTCCATTTAATACTGCCCTTCGGAAGTAACAGAAGGTACTTGCATGTTTCCTGGAAGACAAATTAAGAACATTTCAAAAAGTTTTCACCCCCAGCTCTTAATGCATCATGTTTCCTTCTGGATCATCAGTGAATGTTTGAACCTTCTGTAATGGTTGTGGTTGAGTCCCTCAATTGTCCACAGTGTGAAAAGATGGATTTTAAAATCATACAGTCACTGCTGGAAAGAGTTCAAATATGCAAAAGATGCTGGAAAACTGAAGAATCTGCAGGACCTGGAGGATTTTTCTGAAGAACAGCGCTCAGTTTAATTGTTCAGAACAAACAAGGGACTCATGAACAACCATCACAAAACAAAAAAAAACAGTCATAGATGATCCAGGTAACCACACACAGTGTTAAGAACCAAAGGTTCCCAAACTTCGAAGGGGTTTATTTTAATGATTTCAGCTATTTTTTTGTCTTGTGGACTATACGTAAACATCTTTTACGTAAAATATCTTACTAAGAACAGTATTAATTAAAAAATAACATGCATTTTGTATGTTCTCTCTCATTTAGTTAAAATTCACATTTTCACAGATTCTTCACATGCCACTGTACATTCATTAAGCTGTTTCAGATTTGTGATTCATTATAAAAATCACTCCTAAGAGTCATTTGTTCATGAATCATGAATGTTTGCATGCAGCCTGTCAAAACAACAATATAAGAATTTGCTGTTTATTGTTTTGTAATACCTAATATCATGACATTTAATTTAGACCAAAAATTCATAAACTTTTTGTCTTTGTAAAATATGCCCACCTGAGTTGCATAATACCATGCTGAGCATGTATTCTCACGCATTTTAGATGCATTCACTTGGGTTGTCTCTTTAAAATGCTAATGTATTATGCAACCTGTTTACCCGAGAGGACTACGGCCCTCAGTTCTCTATTCAAGGTATCACATTTGTGCTGATTTCGAATTTTGGCTTGACTTGAATTTTAAACTCGAAGCTTATTTAATTCCAGGAACTACTGTTTGCATGCAAAAGAAATGCCAGTGGATGAATACATGAAGACGTGCAGTATAAAAGTATAAAGTAAGCTTTCGTGCAGTACCTTTCTGGGACAGAAACCGAGCATTGAGCGCCTGAAGGGGTTTTCCAGGGAATGTTTTTTTTTTCTTTTTGAGTGGAAATAATAAAGCTCTCAATGTTTAGTTTGGGGGTGTAGGCAGGGGCTTCATACGGTTATGAGAGAACATCCAGAACTTGCTGTTCACGGGTCTCGTCTGCTCTTCATTTATCATAATTTATTGGATGTAGTGTGATGGACTGCCAGCTACCTCTCTTTTTCCCCTCTCCTATTTTTTTCCTCTCTCGCTCACTCTTTTGCTGTCCGTCTTCCTCGCACTCTATTTATCCGGCTATATCTGTCTGCGTGCTGCTATCGTCTTACAGTCTGGAGTAGCTCGCATCTTTCTCCATTACAGACCGGGATCAGGTCAGATCAGATGCAGAACATACAGATTTGTGCACTTATAAGGCCTCTTCAGAATCTGATAACAAAATATTAACACACATTTCATTTGTTTGAAAGAAAGATGTCGACAGGTTTGAAATCAAACAATAGATGTATTGTTCAAAATGAAGTGTGTGACTCATTGTGGTTGTCGTTGCCTTTTGTTTGCAGGTGTCATTTGATTTTATATATTGCATATGATGTAACGAAATTCAGACTTTTTTAGACATTGCATAAGTGTTCAAATACTTTCTGGGACCACAGTGTGCTAATCAATCTTGTTTCTTTTTTATTTTATTTTTCCCAACTTCTCTGTTTAAAAGAACATCTTATCCTAGGGTGGATTTTCCTACTAGTTCAGGCTGGATTATGTCGGTTAAAAACTGTGGTTCTGGTCAAATGGCGTTCAAAACGCAACATATGCTGGTCTTCTCAACAGTGTTTGCTCTTGTATTAAAATGAGAGAACAGTGTGGGTACTGTAGTTGTCGTGTTATATTTCATTTCTATTTTCCAACCCCCCCAACCAATCTTCCCTTTTCTCATTCCCTCAATCTCCCACAAAACCTGAAGCCAAGTTTGAACAGTGTCTGTGTGGTGGATGAGTTTTACTGGTTATATTACAGGGAAACAGTGAAAATTAAACCCTACCCCCTATGTATGTGAAATGATGAGGGCTAATTTACATTACCCAGCATCCCCATGAAATCTTTGTCAGCTGGCTTCCAGATGAGGCACTTCACAGAGTCAGAGCTGTGAGCCGGTGTCAGATCTGTTAATAACAATCATAACTTTCACCAAAAAAAAAAAGAAAAGAAAAACCCTAGCAATATATTGTTCCTCATCTGTCACTCTTGGCCTGGAGTTTTGCATATCCCAGTGTTTATTTTCCCTCATGTTCCTTCAGCTCTATTTAAGGCTGGTGGCCTATAGTTTGTGTATTTCTGTCAGTTTGTGCAATATTACATGATTTTCCCAGTGCTTTATGCCAGAATTTAATTTAGCGCAGTTTTGTGTCTGCTTCTTTCTTAGTATTTGAGTATGTTGTATTTCAAAGTATTTTAGTATGTTCTTTAGCTTCATTAAATTCACTTTTTAATTTTCGAATTCAGTTCCTGAATTTAAATTGAGGTGGCAAATGAGATGCAGAATTGCAATTTGAATTTGATCTGAAGTAGAATTCCAAATAATTGCAACATTCTAAATTATCCTTTTGATTTGGAATGTAACTGAAACGGACAGTTTCAAATGTTTGAATCCTGCTTCTTCAAATTTTGAATGTCAAAGTTCAAATTTTCAAAAACATTTAACATTTTTGAATGTTAACTTGACAAAGCCTCGTTTCATAGGGCCTTTGCTATGTGAGTTTGAGTTGATGTTGTAATTCTTCATTTGAGTTAGTCAGCCAGGCCTAGTGGTTTATTCTCTCCTATTTTAATGTCCTGTTGCCTTGGAGGGCCATTTTCAGGCTTCCACAAATGAGTGCTTCTTTTTTTCCCTTCTTCTTCAGCAATTCCTGTTTTAACAGCTCATGGGGGAAGGTGTTGGCTTCTTGACTGAATACGCAATGTGTGTCTGAATTTTGGCTTGCTGGAGTCAAGTCCTATAAACAAATGAGAACCGACCAAGCTGTTCCTTCACTGAAGGAGTCATTGTTACACGTTTCTGGCCGTTCTGCTCCGAGACGCTGGTTTTGGAACGGTTCTGCTTCTATGTTTGTGACGATTGAGGTCAGGCTGTAGTAACCCTGACTGACCCGGTGTCATCGCCTAAGGGTGGAGAGATTCTTTTTCATCTTCATACCTGGCTAATTGTGAGTTTGAATCTGCACCTGACCCTCATTTGAACCTTTGAGTTCAGGCCACATACGCTGATGTTTATCCCTCCACCCAGTGACTTCATGTTGTTTCAGTGAAGGATGTAAAATTGAAGTAGCTTTGTTAGTTGGAGCGCTGCCTTCCTTGGCTTTATTTTTAGGCAAAATTGAAAATGTGCTTGTGCTTCACAAAGCTAAGGTGTTGTGGTTGCTTACCTGGCTGTTTAATTCTGCCTTTGTAAGCTTTTCATTTGGCCAGACTACAAGGTAGCATTTTGTCTGTTAAAAAAAAAAAAACTAACTTTTATTCAGCAAGTATGCATTAAATTAGGCAAAAGTCACAGTAAAGACATTTAGAATGTTACGAAAGATTTCTGCTTCAAATAAAAGTGTCCTGAAAAAAATGTATCACAGTTTTCACACAAACATTAAGCAGCAAAACTGTTTTCAGTATTGATAATGTGTAATGTGTGCTGAAATCAGCATATGAGAATGATTTCTGAAGGATCATGTGACCATAAAGAGTAATAGCTGCTGAAAATTCAGCTTTGCATTTTAAAATATATTAAAGAAGAAAACAATTAAACAATTTGAAATAAGAACAATTTAAACAAAAACAATTTGAAATTGTAATAATCAACAATATTACAGTTTTTTTACTATATTTAATATATTGCAATTAATTCATGTAAAGTCTAAGATACTTTAGTTTTTAGAATTGAATTGAGAATGCATTTAATGTTGAGAATGCATTTAAATGTCCAATTAAGTTCCTGGATTTGTATTTGAATTTGAATTAAGGTGGCAAACAAAATGTATACTAGAATTCTAATAATTGCAACATTCACAGGGATTGTACAAGGTGCTTAAAGTGCTTGAAGTACTTGAATTTGACTGAAATTTAAGGCAGTGAAAAATAAATAGCAATATTTTTTAAAGAGGTATGTGAAAAGTGCTTGAATTATTGAAAAACAATGTATCTATGAAATAAGTGTTCAATTTTTTTCAATAAGCACGTATCTTTTCACGCAAAATTCAATAATTCAAAAAACATCAAACTTTTTTTTGCTTATTTCAGTTAATGTCAGAAATCTAGCAAGCCAAGCAAGTATTAGTACTGACAGTGTCGTGTAAACATGGCTGAAGACACAAAAATAAGAACAGATGAACCAAATCAATTGCTTCATTTATGCTGGAACCACTACGATTGATTCAAACTCATGACTTCGATCATTCTTTTTAAGCGATTCACTAGCAAAAGCCAGATCAAATTAAAAGAGCCATTCATTTATGAATTTCAACACTGCTTATAATGATTTTAAAAAACAAGTAGTGATGGGTGAAACTGAGCTTTTTGAAACTGAATCAGTTGTGTCACAAAGTGATTCACAGTTTTGAAGCGTTTCAATCAGATTGCGTATTGCGAATCATTTGTTTCAGATCAGGACTTTAAATCGTGTATCACGAATCATTTGATTCAGAATTTGGAACATGATTCACGAATGGGGTTGTGAATCATTTCGCGAATTGCATGATTCAAATCAAATGATTCGCAATTTGAAGTCCCAATCTAATTCACATGATTCACGATACGAGAAATTCCAGTCCAAGTCAAATGATTTGTGATCTATGCTCTGAGTCCTGATTTGAAATGATGGTTCATGAATCATTATTCAGATTGGGGCTTTGGAGTGCAGATCATGAAAAATTTGATTCAGATCGGGACTTCGGTGTGGGTTTGCGACTCATTTGATTCAGAGCGCAAATTATTTGTTTCAGATCAGGATTTTGGAGTGATTTCGCAAATCTTTTTTTTTTTTTTTTTTCAGATTTTTTTTCTTAAACAGTAGAAAACATCAAACCATTAAGGCAGTACAGTTATAAAAAGAAAGAAAGTGTACACAAATACAAATCTCTTAAGAAAATTAACTGTGGCTTTACTATAGTAAAAGTGTAATATGCTTTGTAATACATTAGTAGTAATGCTTTGCATATGCTTCACTTTATTTTTGCCATTTTTTATAGTATATTTTTATTAATTCATTTGTCTTTTTTTTTTTAAGAATTTGAAAGAGAAGATATTGTTTGATAAGTGAGAGATCTGATTCAGGTCCTTGAAAATCAAAAACTAGGGCTGAAAAAGTGCAGGAATTTCATTTTACAGCATCTCTATGAGCCGTGCATTCAAAAATGTTCTTTTTCAGTTAACAAAATTACTGTTACACACATTTCTTTGAATTTCAAAATTGAAAATGTAAACATCTTAGGTTTTTAGGGTTTGTCTAATCTTTCTCGTCTCTGTGTCTTTCTGTAGGTGATGCTCGTGCGTTGAAGGAACTGGGCAGGGCGTTAGTGCTCCACAGGAGAACAGTGATGCCCTATGCAGCCTACGCCCGTAAGCGGAAGGGATCGAACGACGAGAAGGAAGTGGAGCAGTACGCCAGTCTGGTGGGCCAGACATGTGCAGAGAGAATCCTGCTCTACAGAGCCTAGATTCCCTTTATACCTTACACCCGTCTGTCTATCTCACTTTCTCTGTCTGTCTTTCAGAACATGTAATTGTTTGTCCTCTTATACACTTGACTGTTTATTGTCTTCCTGATTATTTGCCTGCTTTTCATCTTAATTTTTTTTTGACTTTTTCCTTTTCCAGAAGTCTTTTCCCCATCTGTGTGTACAGTTTTGTTCTTTTTTTGTACTGCTGTGCTTTCCTCTACTCACCCAGTCTTTCGTAATCTCTTTGAACTCTACTTTTATATTTTCTGGCAAGCAGCGCTTTGTAATAATCACACTCGCACACATGCAACACGCACATGTTATCTCACATTGTATCCCAAAATATTACCCATTTACAACTCACCAATCACATCTAAACTAGCCGTATAACAAGGAATGATGTGCGACAGGGCAAACCCTTACTCTGAATTTATTTGGCTGGGTATTTCTAGACCGTCATGATCCTGAAACGCTTGGTGACAGATCACTGCTTTCCCAAAGTCTTCAATGTTCCTGATATTTATATTCGTGACTGATATTATCCAAAGCAGGTGCTATGACACAATGCAAGTCATACAATGAAAGACTTGTTACTGGCTTTGCTGGAGGGTTGAATCGGTCCATTTTCCTGTGGAACAGATTTTTCTTTTCTCACTTTGTCTTTTGGTTGAAGTAATAGCTTGAGTGCTTTTATTTTAATAATATTGTTTTGTTTCAAACAAAATAAAAAAAAGACATAATCTGCTGGTGTGGTCTTGGTTTGTTGACATTTGTGGCACTCGAAACACCAGGTTTTTTGTGTTCGAGCTCTAAAGCGTCTCGTCTCGTCCAGCTGTAGGTGACATTCTCTGGGCCGAACTCCAGTCCGCGTTCCTATGCTTCGGTCAGATCTGAAGAGTAATGTGTGAATGCTGATGCAGACAGCTGACTCACTCGCGTCTGGCCGGAGACGCTGTGTTTTGTCGGCAGAACTGGCTCTGGTGAGAAGGGGTGGGTGGCCTTGGTGCTGAACCAAGAGCGAGAGCCAGCTGTAGATCCAGAGAACGTGCGAAATGAACAGTGAAACCTCGGCAGGAGTCACCTGACGTCTGATGCAATCCATCATGTCTTTGGATAGCCACTTGAATAATGCTTAGTCTCAGCTTTTTACTATCTCAGCTTTTTCTGAACGCTTAAACAGGATTAGATTGTTTGGCTGACATTCAAAGTGGCCAACCAGTTTTGTTCTCATCAGAAACAGTTGACATCAGTCCAGAAGTACTGATATTGATCATCATTTCTCCAGTCTTCAGTGTCACATGATTCTTCAGAAATCATTGTAATATGCTGATTTGCTGCTTAAGAAACATTACTTATTAGGGGTTCAAGTACATAGTGCTGAAACCCTATTGTAATTGGAAGAATGGCCAAGGATCAGCAATCACCATGTAAAACTGATCGGACAGACCAAACCGTAAGTCGTATAGACGTGAAACTTGTAGGGATGGTAGCACTCACACCCTCTACAACATCACCAAGGCTCACCCCAATTGGCCAGACAGGGGCACTACAGTGAACAAAAGTACGAAATCACTCATTCGTCAAAGGCTCAAATGTCTGTGTCGCTGTTGCCTCCCGTCACCCTGGTGAAATTCTCGGGTATTTTGCATTTTTTTTTTTTTTAAAAACACTACTTTTGTGAACTAGTCCTAGGAACCAAACCAGTGCCGGAAGATTCTCTGGAGAGTGAATATCAAGAGTTAATAATAATAATAATAATAATAATAATAATACCTTTTATTTATAGGCGCCTTTCAAGACACTCAAGGACACTGTACAATATAAAACAAAACAATAAAATGCAAATGTAAAACAAAACACAACATTATAGACAAACATAACACACTAAACAAGCAGAACATTAAAGGCTATTCTAAACAAATATGTTTTTATCTGACCTTTAAAAAGGGAAATTGAATCCAGCTAGCGAATGTGCAAAGGCAAAGAGTTCCATAATTTCGGAGCAGCAGAACTAAAAGCCCTACCACCAAAGGAACTCAACTTGAAATTGGGAACAGATAATAAGTCTGCAGAAGATGATCTTAAAGAGCACAAAGGAGTATACAAATGAAGAAGATCTGAAAGATAATGAGGTGCCAAATTATGAAGAGCTTTGTATGTAAGAAGTAAAATTTTGTAATGTACAGGATAACGAACAGGAAGCCAATGCAGCTGAAAAAGAATTGGAGTTATATGATCAAAAGAACGTGAACGGGTAACTAACCTAGCTGCTGAATTCTGGATTAACTGTAATCGACGAAGTTGTTTCTCAGGGATGCCAAATAAAAGAGAATTGCAATAATCAATCCGAGATGTAACCAATGCATGAATAAGCACTTTAGTACTATGTTGGGAAAGTGAAGAACAAAGTCTAGCAATGTTGCGTAAATGAAAAAATGCAGAACGTGAGATATTACTAATATGAAAGCAAACCATCCAGTATAACTCCTAAACTTTTCACCTGAGTAGAAAAGTTAACTAGACAACTGTCAATAAGCTTGAACTTGAACTTTCCACTCTCCATCGCAAAACGCTTGAAAGGGTAAGGGCTGCCTTTACTAAAAGAGATAAAACTTTTGAATGGAACGAGATATCTTCGCCAAACTCACAATGCGTATGTAAGAGCTGAATCTGAGGTCACATGAAAAAAAGCTTGGCGGCACTATAAGAGGGGAAAAAAAAACAGCCATAACTGCACAACCCATTGTCCTATTAACATGAAAATCAGAACTTCTTGGTCCAAAGTGCCACAAGCATCTTTTGACATTAGTGTATCTCAAAAAATGATAGGGCGATGAATTTTGAGCACCTGTTAGACAAGATCAACGAAGGTTGATCAGAATGAAACTCGGTGGGCCTGTTTGACTCCTGGTCCTAAAGGTCTGTGAGAAATTTGAAAGAAATCGGGCACTGGTGGGTGATATCACATTTTTCAAGGGCATAAACGATTGTATATTGTGTGGTTTTTCACACTATATTCATATCATACCTATAGACCTCATTTCGAAAAACTTTGCATCTAGAACCGCTGCTGTCAGTCAAACCATTTGTTAAATGATTGAGAAAATGTAAAAAAAAAAACTAGTTCTAGGTTTTTCGCTCAATCTGGAAAAAAAACACTGCAGTACAATTTTGTGGATTCTCTAGGTCAATAATTATTAAAAACATGAAATTGAAATTTACACTTTGGCAAGCTATAACGGGATCGTTTAGAAAAGGGGCTTGTCCAAATTTGCCCAAAAGCCTATCAAGCCTAAACAAAAAAACTCAAAAGTTCATGAAACCTGGTAAGCAAATGCGAAAGGTGATACTAAACAAGCATGCAAGCATCGCCATATTTCTATGCAAATTACCTCTATTTGCCAAAAATGCCTTTTGAAATCATTGATTTAGTTGGATACAGGCTTGCTAAATAATATGTACTTGTCTTTTTTCATATGTACTGAAATGCCTCAAAACGCTTGAACCCCGGTAATCACTGTTTGCAACTATACTTATCAGTGTGGAAAACAATTGTGCTGCTTTATGTTTTTGTGGAAACTGATATATTTTTTTGATGAATACGACCTTAAAAAATTTGAAAATTATTTGAAACGGAAATCTTTTGTAACATTTAGAATTTCTTTACTATTTCTTATGATCAATTTTATGCGTGCTTACTGAAAAAAAAAACATGTAGTATAGTTCTACAGGTCAGTGTTTTTGTTAAGTTTCTGTTGTGTCTGATGCAAAGTTTTGATACTATTAACCTGGTCAGCGTTGGTAAATCAAGTGATTAGTTCTTCAGATGTGTTTGTCTAACCATGAGTTTGTTTACAGGTTAACTGGAACTGTCCTGTGCACCTTTTTGAGAAATAATATTACAGAGTGTCAGCGGAAGCAAATGTCATTTTTGTGTTCAGTGTGGATTGGATGTTTTGGGATTGTACATCTGAGACTACATGTCTGTTGTATTGTATTATTCTTTGTAACTGTGTATTATCTTTCTCTTAGTCTCTCAGGCCTCTGTTGGCGCTTTCACACTGTGTTAGTGTCTCTGCGCTGTGTTTGTTAAACTGTGCCAGCAGAGCTCTGGAGCCAGGACTGTAAAAACACCAGGCATCACTTTACCATTTTAGAAAATTTGGCCATGGTGTGTTTAAGAGGGCTGTGAGCCACAAGCTATTTGCGTTGACAGACCAAATGATTTAGTTTGTCCCAAATCATTTAGTCCTGATTTATCATGCTCTTCATAGTCACATTAGCGTTATCTCATCAGCTGATCACCATTTAACAGATTTAATTTCATAAATATAGCTGAAGTGTGCATTTTAGTGTTTGTGTCTTAAAATTCTTAAAGGAATAGTTTACCCAAAAATGAAAGTTTGCTTAGAATGTTCTAACCCTCAGGCCATCCAAGATGTACAGTAGATGTGTTTCTTCATGGGAACAGATTTGGAGAAATGTAGCATTCCATCACATGCTCACCAGTGGATCCTCTGCAGTGAATGGGTGCCGTCAGAATGAACAGCTGAGTCTAAATAGCTGATAAAAAACATCACAATAATCCACAACTAATACACCCCCCCCCAGTCCATCACCATTTTGTGGAATTTAGAATGGTACGTTTGTAAGAAATAAATCAATGATATTGATGTTTTTATCTTCAAACCATTGCCTCTGGCTAAAACACAAGATTCATAATATGCTTTTGTCAGTGAAAAAGTAGTCTCATCTGTATCAGGAGAGATAATATGCACAGATCAAACACCGCTTACAAGCAAAAACAGTCCAAAACAGCTCTAAACAAATTGATGTGAGACAACAACATGAGATTTTTCACTGGAGGAAGTGTTACGGATGACGGACTCAGATGCGTTATTTATGAGGTTGTTTCTTTTGACTTTACACAAGATGTTAATTGATGGACTGGAGTGGTGTGGATTATTGTGATGATTTAATCAGCTGTTTGGACTCTCATTCTGACGGCACCCATTCACTGCACAGGATCCATTGGTGAGCAAGTGATACAATGCTACATTTCTCCAAATCTGTTCCCGTGAAAAAACAAACTCATTTACATCTTGAATGGCCTGATTTCAGTTTTTAACTATTGCTTTAAAGGGGTCATCGGATGCAAAACTCACTTTTACATGTAGTTTGAACATAAATGTGAGTTGGTAGTGTGTGTACACAACCACCCCATAATTAAAAATCCACCCAGTGGTATTTTTTCTATTCTTTATAAGTAATATCCCTTTTTCAAATCAGGCTATTCTCAGCTTCTTGTCGGTGTGACCTCGCACCGACCAATGCCGCTCCCACGATAGTTGATTGACATGACCGTCTTACCTTAAACCCACCCTAAATGAGCTGAGTGAGCTGTAAACAGTCCGACCACCATTGTTTCGACTCCGGTTCAGGGGAAGACAATTTCTCCGATTGAGCAATTGAGGTGTTCTGTTTTTAGATATAATAATGCATACAGCAATCGTCATTTACTCCCGACATCTGAGCCGCTGAAGACGCAGAGGATTAACGTTACTTTCGCTGTTGATAGGAAGTGCGCCCAGCCATCTACATAAATGCGTCTATGTTCACACGAATCATTTGCGATCCAGCTTCACCTACAGCTGAAGTGAGTATAAGGGTTTTTTATGCATCTTTGCAAATCACCTTCTTAAAGGGGTCATTGGATGCCCATTTTCCACAAGTTGATATGATTCTTTAGGGTCTTAATGAAAAGTCTGTAATATACTTTGGTTAAAAATTCTCAATGGTAATGTAAAACACAACACCCTTTTCACCTTGCCAAAATCAGCTCTGCAAAAATCATCCTGTTCTGGTTGAGGCTGCTTTAAATGCAAATGAGCTCTGCTCGCCCCGCCCCTCTCTTCTCTCTGTGGAGTGACAAGCCTGTTTACATTAGCTGCGTTTAGCTGCTAAACCTGCTAACTAGCACATTATTAGGAAAGGTGATCGCACAGATTCATAAAAAAAAAAAAAAAAAAAAACCTTATCCTCACTTCTGCTGTAAGTAAAGCTGGATCACGAATGATTCGTGCGAACATAGATGGATATATGGAGATTGGGAGGTGCATTCCCTTCACAAATAAATGTAATCCACTGCATCTTCAGCAGCTCAGATGTCGGGAGTAA
Organism: Labeo rohita; assembly: GCF_022985175.1. NCBI lineage: Eukaryota > Metazoa > Chordata > Actinopteri > Cypriniformes > Cyprinidae > Labeo > Labeo rohita. Next base: position 32,238,326 of record NC_066881.1, on the reverse strand, counting down.
ATGACGACCACTATGTTCATTATCAAAACATGAAGTTTGGACTGTTACAACTGATCTGAGGTAAGACGCTTATGTCAATCAACTATCGTGGGAGCGGCCTCTGTCAGTGTGACACCCGACGACAGGCATCTGAGAACGGCTCGATTTGAAAAAGGGGATATTATTTTTACAGATTAATTAAAAACCACTGCATGGATTTTTATCATTATAGGGTAGATTTGTACATGCACTGCCAACACACATTAATGTTCAAACAGCATGTAAAATTGAACTTAGCATCCGATGACCCCTTTAATAATGTGCTAGTTAGCAAGTTTCTAAAGTAAACATTAAGGCCGCGATCACACCGAACGTGTTTTTGCAGCGAGAGGTGCCTTTTTTGAATTGTTTTCTATAGGCAGTGAGCGTTATGCGCGCTGTTTATGCGCCGCGGGCGCCTCGCGTTTTTGCCGGAACGCTCTGAGCGCCTGAAGTTGAAAAAAAAAGCAACTCTGAGCAGAAAAGCGCCCAACGTCATCGCGTTTTTTTCCATTATCCAATCGAATGAATGGAGAGGCGGGCCTTCTGTTGTGGTGACAAAAGTTTTACCGACGCTTAAAAAGTCCGGAGACTGCAGTGATGGAGGAGAAACTTTTGGTGTCTATCGCGGGTTACCCGGAGCTGTATGTTTTAAGTTTTTTGCTGACATGACAGTTTACTTAACAGCTAAAAACCAAAGATTTTAGAGCGCTCGCGCTATAATCCTTTGATTAGATTGACAGGACGGCTTATTTGATGGTTGCCTAGCAACATTAAAAAAAAACGCAACGCACTGCTCTTTTTTTTAAAAGTCGCCAGAAAAAGGCAGTGCGGCGCGCCTCGCGTTTTCAGAACTAAAAAACGCATTCGGTGTGATCGGGGCCTAAGGCTTGTCACCCCACAGAAGAGAGGGGCGGGGTGAGCAAAGCTCATTAGCATTTAAAGGAACATGCAACAAAACAGCTTGCTCTAAAAAGGGCTGATTTTAACATGGTAAAAAAGGTTTTTTTTACACTACCACTGAGAAATTTTAACCAAAGTATGTTCTTCTCATTAACACCCTAATGAATCATATCAACTTGTTGAAAATGGGCATCCGATGACCCCTTTAAGATTACTTCTAACATCTTAAATGTGCTCATTTTCATTTTTGCTCCCCTCATTCCTCTGTGTACTACTTGCAAAGGTATCATTTTTCAGGTTTCGCAGCACATCCAAGATCATCTCCAACCACTGAGACCCACGCTGAGGCTACATTCTCCACAATCCATTTTACCATCCTTTTTCAGTAGATGTAGAGCTGTGGTATTGTTTAAAGCTCATTCAAACACACAAACTTTGGTAAATCCCCTTTATTGCCGCTATAGCGTGTAGTTTGATTTGAAGAAATGTACTTGGATTTTGTATCATCGAGTGGCGACCACAGGACAGGAACACTGGTTTCTTTGTGGCGCTGGTGAAGATTTTTCTCTGCCCTGAGACTCTCTTCATGTTTCACGAAATTAACCGCCGGGTTTCCGCATGGATAGGCCACATGAACCGATGGGAAGCGAGGAAAAGGAAAACGGTAAACATGGAATGAGATGTGAGGATATAATGTAACCTCTGGTAATGATTTTGCCGTCATCCCACGCAAATACTGGCGTTGAGTACAATGACTCTGATTATTTAGATGACTTGAGGTGGTGAGGTTAGCTTTCTGTTATTAAACAGAACAGTCTTGTTCTTTTTTTTTTTCATAAGCAGCATTGTATGTTTTGTACTTTTGTACAAGCATAAATGCTTAACCATTATATTCATTGCATTTCTATTAAAATTTTATGGCATATGAATGATTTTTACAGGGTTCCTAAGGGGTTTGGAAAAGTATGGAATTATTTTGGAAGTATTTTCCAGGTCTGGAAAAGTATGGAAAAAAGAAAGCAGAGTACAGAAAATTATTTGTGTTTTCAGACTTTTGCCCCTATTTAGTTTTTTATAACAGAATAGTAAGAATTTAATGAAAATAAATTTATCATACAAGAAGCAAGGTTTCATGGCAGCTGTTTAGTAATTCTTTAGTGATTGTTAAATTCAAGATGCACTTTTTCATTATGCAAAATTCAGGTTATATGGATCTTGGGATTCTTAGCACTGTATTACATAGCCTCAGGGACCTTTGCAAAAATGAAAAAACATATACAGACTTTTATGTGCACACATGAAACCATTAAACTTAGCATACAGGACCATGCACACTGATCTATCTTTTGTACCATCAGGCGATTTCGCGGTGTGGTTTCTTCACCACCACAAACTATGCAAAGAGACATAAGGCCTTGAAATATGGCATACTGCTCTTCTAACGAAAGCCAAATTTTAAACACTTTTTTACAGTACCAGTCTTTTTATAGATCCTTGAACTTGGCAAATTTTATGCCATCAGCCCATTTCATGTCATGGTTTCTCCGCCGCCACAGAGGATGTGTTAAATTGGGCATTATGCCTTGATGTTAGACGTACTACCATCAGAAAAGACAAATTTTGAGCAAGCAGATCTCTGTTAATTCATGTGCATCCATGCTCTTGTTTTATTCATAGTAAGATGGCAGTGATGCACAAAGGAAATAGGTTATATAAAACTAGAAATTGTAATGCGTAAGCATGCAAATAAAATCCCATGCGCATGTGAATAGTTTCTCAAGGGCACAAAAAAAGTTTCTTGTGTGCATGTAAAAGTCTGTATTTTTTTAGGGGCTCTGTATGTTGTCACTTCCAGAAAATCAATAAAAAACAAACAAATATTTTACTAAAATATAAAATAAAAATATCAAAAATACATATATATCCAAATTTTTTTTTTTACAAATGACTCTACTATATACCAAATATAAAGCTGAAAATAATAACATAAAACATTAATGTTAAATATGGTCTGAAAGCTACTGAGAGGTTTGGAAATTTGAGTCTGGAAAAGCTTCACTCAGCAAGGATACATTAAAATTGGTTTTATAATGTTACAAAAAATTCTATTCATATAAATAAATGCTGTTCTTTTGAACTTCCTGGAAAAAAGTGTCACAGTTTGCACAAAAATAATAAGCAGCACAACTGTTTTCAACGATGATAAGAAATGCTTTGTTAGGATCAAATCAGCATATCAGAATGATTTCTGAAGTATCATGTGACACTGAAGACTGGAGTAATGATGCTGAAAATTCAGCTTTGCATCATAGGAATAAATGACATTTTACAATATTTTAAAATAGAAAACAGTTGCTTTAAATAGTAATAATATATCACAATTTTGCTGTTTTTATTGTATTTTTAATCAAATAAATGCACCTCGGGTAAGCAAATGTTTAAAATAAAAAAATCTTACTGACCTCAATCTTTCGAACATTGGTGTAACTTTTAAAGTACAGTCTGTCACTACACCACAGTATATTTTGTAAGGGTCAAATCTAATCAAATCTCAGATCTGGACTTTGTGCGTTGAATCGTGGATTTTAAATATTTTAGCTCTTTCAGTGCATCAGAATAAACATGTGGCAAACAGGCACGTCTCCCGTAAACATTATCTCTCCTCTGGCCTCCTTTATCTGTCCATTCAGAGAAGTTTGTTTTTCCGTCCCGACACGGGGGCTCCGTCTAAACACTCACAATGCCCACTAGTGTGTGTTTGTGATACGTACGTGCGCTTTATACATGTTTGTGCTGGCACGGACGCAAGACGGATAAAGACAGAAGGAGGGTGAGTGTTTCTTGTGTCCTGGCATGAGGGGTTAGCTTTCTAATTTTGTGGTTTTATTACGGTCTCACTGGTGGTTTTTGTGCCTTTTGACTTGTAAATAAAACAGAGTGTTCTTTTGGATGCGTCGTGTTTGGTTTGGCAGCCGGACGAGATCAGATATTGTAAACGCTGCGTGTTTATATCACTCAATCAACACGGCCATGATCGTGTGGAAGCTTTATGTAAATCACAGCTCAAGTTTGATTTGTTGAAAACATCCATGTGTTGTAGTTTCCTAACCTTTCTCTCTGTCTCTCTCTCTCTTTGTGTTTTTCATGGCACCCGGATGGGCCCCAAGCGGAAGTGCAGCGGCCAGAAGAAGATCTGAAGTGTATTGTGAACAGGGGCCCTGGATTAAGTGTACCAGGGCCTAAATGCAGGGCTTTTCTCGGAGGGATTAGGCCTGGGGTTTGTTGAACCCCCACCTTTCCTTTGGCTCTGTCAATAAAATTCATCTGCTTTGAACCGTGATGCTTATGTGAGTCCGCTGGCGTAGGGACACCTTACAGTCTCCACAAAGCATAAAAATGCCCGTTAGGCTTATTTAAAAGTTCATAGTTTTATTTTTGGACTCTGCTGCAATACTTGATTTAACATGATTTAAAGTTCAAAAGCATATTTTTCTCATATGATCCAAGCTTATGCACCTCAGTTTCTAAGAGAAAAAACATTATTTGTGGATAATTGTGACAATGTTCACTCAAAATCTGAGATGCATAAATTCAATGATACCAAGTAAAGGTCCTTGCACACTAAGTCTGAAATTTGCACGGAAAAACTTAAATATGACTTCACACTGTGTCAATCACGTTTACATACTGCCTCCAAAACATTGGTCCATCATAAAAAAAATTTGGATTTGTCTGCATTTTTCACATCCGTAGCAAGCATTTTGAGAGGTGTTTTGACAATTCAGAGCCACCGTACAAGCAAATGCCAAAATCCAGAATGGCGTCTGACAAGTTGATCCACTTTGTCTCGCAGCACAAAGCACTGTATGACAAACAAAGTCTGGAATACAAAGAGACTTAATACGAAGACAGGTTGCTAGCAAAGCATCAAACTAAGCCACTGACACCCTGAAGTAAACTTAGAAACGCTCAGGATAATCCTGGAGCTCCTTGATAAGGAGGTTGGAACTCTACTTCCTCTCTACGCAATCTCAAGATTGGATGAACCCAAAATTTTCTCACTTCCTTTGTTCTTTTTAAGAAGAGAGAGGACAACAGGCTGGGAGGCCAGCTGGAACAACCAGCTAAAACCAGCCTGACCAGGCTGGAAGACCAGTTAAAACCAGCCAACCAGCCTAGGCTGGTTTTAGCTTCTTTTTTCAGTAGGGATCCTCACTGCTTGAAGACTCCATTTTTGTATTGTTTTGTGAATTTTTGTGAAAATCTGCATTTTTATTATGCTGCCTGAGATACCTATTGCAGCTGTTCAGAATATCCAGGGCGTGTCGCTAAAGGTTAATGCTCTGTCTTATTGAAAATATCCCCTACACCAAACCCAACCCTAAACCTAACCGATAGTGCTAACAAATGCAAAACTGATTAAAAAAAATTTACTTTTTGATGCAGCTGTGCTATTTTTACTTCCTCATTCAGATATGAGCTGTTTTGTTGAACCGTAGTTTCACGGGGTTTGAACCTGAGCTCTTCATTACCCAAGTGCAACGCCATATCGCATGAGCTGCCAAACAAACTGACTGCATGTGACAACTCATGCATATGAAGCAGTATATGTGACAACAATGTTCAAAAGTATGAATTTTCAAATCGTGCAAGATGTTAAAATTGTTTTAAAACCATAATATAATGTTCTGCAGTAGTAATCATCTGAAAATTACACTTTATTAATCAAAACTCTGTGTAAATCATACTATGTGTGAAAAGTTTTACTGCCAGCCTTCATTTCAACTGGAAACTGCAGTGATTCGTACATATAGGTACGTTTTTATAGGTTTGCAAAAATGTATATACAGGCATGTATTCCCAATGAGCCTTGGGTTTTGTGCTTGACGAATTTTTTACGCATATGAAAAAGGACCTTAATGCATTACAATATTGCATTGCTCCCTAAAAAGTAACAAATTGCAGTACTTTTATGGAAAATAATGTGTTATGTTACTTTTTTTAATCTGGGCTGGGCTTGCTTGTTTGTTTTTAATAAAAAAAAGTTCAGTTTTTGGCGAAGGTAAATGCCCTTTCACACCAAAAGTGAAATAAATACACCTCAGGCTGAATAAAATGTACATTTTAGCTGTGCTGAATTGCATGAAGAATAAGACGTAGGAAAAGAAAGTTTAAGAAAAGAAATGCAAATGTTATATTTACACACAAATTTAATTACTTGCTAGTTTTTGTCATATTCTGAGTTTGGGTTTCACTGTTTTTATTCATTGTGCTTGTGAGATGAGTAAATGCCAGTGCTGTCAGTCGATTAAAAAAAAAAATTATTAATAACATTTGAATTGATTAATCGCAATTAATCCCATCTAACATTAAAGTTTTTAAATATACTTTTATACTGCAATAATTTCACATGCTATCTTCAAATTAATGTAGAAACAACAACATAAAGACAGTATATTTTTTAAGATTTTTTTAGTGGCATCTTTTTGAGTTTCAATCATACCAATACTACTGATTTCTCTATAAAATAGGTTTTTCCCCTAATATTTAATCACTGATTATAGCCATTTGACATTACAGAATAACCAAGAGCTATCAATTAAACATCTATTAGACTTTAAAAGATAATTTCTAATTTAAGTGAACTTAAAACAATCTTCACATAAACCCATTATAATAAATGTCATATTTAGCTACCTGGCCCTTCAGTGAGTAGGAAATATACAGAAATTGAATAAAGTCTAATAAAAAATGAAAATGCAAACCATTTGAAAACTGGTTTAATTTTTTTTTTTTTTTCGGAAAAAAATTACCATCTATAGTTATGCATATGTCCGGGTAGTGTTTCTCTACAAAGTGACATTGCCAACTACCGGTCTGTCATGCATAATACAACGTTTTTAGATGTTTTTTTGTATCCGTGTGAACAAGGATTGTTTTGAGAACATTGTCGTCTGTTTTAAGTACAATCGTTGTGTGAACGTATTCTTATAAATGTTGTCAGGAGTGTGTCTATGATGTCTGATTAGGGAGCTCACTAGGTTTTGGAACAGAATTGTGGAAAATAAATATTTTCTTTTACTGTCCTCAAAACCTCAGGTGAAGTGAAGTGGAGTTTATATTTGAAACACTTTAAATCTTCCACCTTTATGAATGCTGTTGTTGTTCTCTAATGCTTGGCATCTGCACTGAAACCCTGCTGAGTCTCAGGGAGAGCTGGCCTGTGCTCCAGAGCACAAAACCGTCTGTAGATTTAAGATTATAAAATCTCAGATGTTTATGGTCCAGTGCGGTCACCTGGCCCTTTGGGCCATGTTATTTTTTTTTTTAGCTCACAAAACCTGATGAATTAAATGACTGAGTTAATATATGTTTGTCTTGCTGTGGTAATGTCGTAACTGTGACTCGTTCCAATGTCGCGAACGCTCGTTCTCTTCATGAGGTGTTCTCACCTGGTTTCTGTCATGGCTAAATGCGTCCATGCAATTATTCTGTCTGTAAAAGCAACAAGCGTACTACTGTTCACTCTCATAAAGCTGATTTTTTCAGCTAAAGATGTGACTCCTTCACCCTCCTTGTCTTTTTCTTGACTCTTCACACCTCATTTGATGTTGTAAATGCTCTTGGCTGGGCTCTTCGTCCAGTAAACGCTACTTCTGCTCATTAATAGTCTGTAATAGCCCATTATTCCAAGAACTGCTATTGTTCTGTGGCTTCATTTTCCAAATCTGTCTTTATTTTATTTATTTATTTTTGCACCGTTCATATTCCCGGTAGATCTTGTTACGAGGCTCGTATTAGTTTATTTGGGTCCAGTTGCATTTTCTGGGAACTTAAAGTATAACGATGCATGGTAAAGAATTGCAATCAGTTTGATGTATATAATACGGGATTGACTGCCAGAAAAGTGTGGGTTTGGAAAGTAATGATCCAAAGTTGTAAAGAGCATGAACACAGTTTTCTGTTTTCATTAAATGCACATTTAAAAATAACATTGTGTCATTAAATTCTCAGTCTCATGTTGTTTCAAATCTATGGCAGCCCACTTCTGCCACTGAATAAAAAAAAAAAAAAAGTTTTATTTTCTAATTTTTTCTTGCAATTGACTTCGCAATTCTGACTTTTTTCTTAGAGTTGCGTGATTTAGACTTGCAATTGCGAGTTATAAAGTCCAATTCTGATGTAAAACAAGACCATTTTCTTACAATTGTGAGTTTGTATCTCTCAATTCTGACCTTTTTTTCAGAACTGCATGATCCAAACTCACAATTCTGACTTTTTTCTTAGAATTGTGATATAAACTTAAAATTGCAAGTTATGGAGTCCAATTCTGATGGAAAACAACTATTTTCTTACAATCGTGAGTTCATATCTCTCAACTCTGACTTTATTTCTCAGAATTGCAAGTTTATTTCTCACAATTCTGACTTTCAGAATTGTGATATAAATTTGCAATTGAGAGAAAAGAGGTTAGAATTGTCAAACAATTGCAAGTCCAATTCTGCGGGAAAACGACAATTTTCTTACAATTGTGAGTTTATCACTCTCAATTCTGACTTTATTTCTCAGAATTGTAAGTTTATATCTCACAGTTGTGACTTTTTTTTTCTCAGAATTGTGATATAAACTTGCGATTGTGAGAAAAGAAGTTATAGAATTGTTAGATATTATCTTGCAATTGCGAGTTAGTCCAATTCTAAGGGAAAACAACTGTTTTCTTACATTTGTGAGTTTGTACCTCTCAGTTCTGACTATTCTTCTTTTTGAATTGTGTGAGATAAATTTGCAATTGTGAGAGAAGTAGTCAGAATTGTCAAATATAAACTTGTAATCGCAAGTTATAAAGTCCAATTCTGAGGTAAGCAAAACTATTTTCTTTTGCAAGTGTATGTCTTTGTTTTCTTTTGCAAATTGTTGCTTTCTTACAATTGTAAGTTTATCTCTCAATTCTGACTTTATTTTTCAATTCTAACATTTCTTCTCAGAATTGTGAGATATAAACTTGATATAAACTTGCAATTGCAATTTATAAAGTCCGAATTGTGAGTGATATTTCTGAGGTAAGTAAAACTATTTTCTTACTATTGTGAGTTTTTATCTCACAATTCTAACTTTTTTTTTTCAGAATTGTAATATAAACTTGCAAGTCAATTCTGACTTTATTTCTAACAATTGCAAGTTTATATCTAACAATTGTGACTTCATTTCTCAGAATTATGCGAGACACTTTTTTCCTCAGAATTGTCATATAAACTTGCAATGAGGAAAAAAGTCAGAATCGTCAGATATAAACTTTTATAAATATATATAAATTGCAAGTTATGAAGTCCAATTCTGAGTGAAAACGACTATTTTCCTACAATTGTGAGTTTATATCTCTCATATCTGACATTATTTCTTAGAATTGTGCGATATAAACTTGCAGTTGCAAGTTATAAGATCAGAATTGTGAGTTATAAAGTTCAATTTTGAGGTAAGTAAAACTATTTTCTTTTGTGAAAATGTTTTAATTGTGAGTTTATATCTCACAATTCTGACTTTATTTCTCAGAATCGCATGACACAAACTTACAATTCTGACTTTTCTCAGAATTGTGATATAAACTTGCAGTTGTGTGAAAAGAAGTCAGAATTAAACTTACAAAAAAAAGTCAGATATAAACTTGCAATTGCAAGTAAAAAAGTCAAATTCTGAGTGAAAATTACTATTTTCTTACAATTGTGAGTTTATTTCTCAGGTTTGCGTGACAAACTCACAATTCTGACTTTTTTTCTCAGAATTGTGATATAAACTTAGAATGAGAAAAAAAGTCAGAATCGTCAGATATAAACTTTCAACTGCAAGTTATAAAGTCCAATTTTGAGTGAAAGTTACTATCTTCTTAATATTGTGAGTTTATGTCTTTCATATCTGACATTACTTCATTATTCTGACATTTCTTCTTGGAATTGTGCGATACAAACTTGCAATTGCAAGCTATAAAGTCAGAATTGTGAGTTATAAAGTTCAATTTTGAGGTAAGTAAAACTATTTTCTTTTGTGAAAATGTTTTAATTGTGAGTTTATATCTCACAATTCTGACTTTCGTTCTCAGAACTGCGTGACACAAACTCACAATTCTGACTTTTCTCAGAATTGTGATATAAACTTGCAATTGTGAGAAAAGAAGTCAGAATTAAACTTGCAAAAAAAAAAAGGTCAGATATAAACTTGCAATTGCAAATTATAAGGCCCAATTCTGAGGAAAAATTACTATTTTCTTACAATTGTGAGTTTATCTCTCAATTCGGACTTTATTTCTCAAGCTTGTATTTCACTATAAATTTGCAATTTATATCTTACAATTGCAAGTTCACGCCTCACAATTCTGACTTTATAACTTGCAATTATGAAATATAAACACTAATTTCTGAAAAAAGTCAATTCAGAATTATGATATTTTAATCTAATTATAAAATGTATCATTTTATTCCAATTATAGAATTTATCACACAATACTGACTGTTTTTTCTCAAAAGTTTATACCTTGCAACTGTGACTTTATTTCTCAGAAGTGCGAGTTTACATCTCGCATTTGTGACGTTATAACTTGCAGTTGTGAGTTTATATCACAATTCTGAGGAAAAAAGTCAGAATTGCAAGATTAAAAAGTCACAGTTACCTTTTTTATTTATTTTTCTTTGCCAGAAACAGGCTTCCACACAAATCTGTATTGGAGCGCACTCAAAAAATAAAATGATTGTCAGTGGAGTCCAGTATTGTTCTAACCCCAATGACTTTCATTATATGGATGAAAACAGTTAAAACAATCTTCAAAATATCATGTTCCATGGAAGAAAGAAGCCATATATGTTTGAAACAGGTTTTTGGACGTGAGAGTGAATGAACGATGACAGCATTTTCATTTTTGGGTGAAGAGCCATGCATCAATCATCAACAACAGCAAAACATGTTTACAGTTTAATATGAACAAGATGGCAGGAGGTGAACCAGTGACATAACGTCTCACTGCTGGTTAGTCGATGTGCACTTCATCTCCAGTGTTTCAGTTCATGAATGCTTGCGGTCGGCCTACAGCATGTTTGCTGCATCCTCGTTGTGCGTAAATCACAGAGACTGAGACATTTACTGCCCTTCCTGATTTAACACACATTTCAGCAATGTCAGAAATGTTTCAAGCATTATATCCTCCTAAATCCAGCATTTATTTTACATATAAAACAATCAGATGTGCTGATTTACTAAACACTTACTACACACTGATCGTGATGAAACGCTGATTGGTTGTGATGTGGCACTTGCCAGAATATGTATATATATATATATATATGTATTTCAGTAGAGTTTTGAAGTGAATCTAGTCTAGACTGTGTAACCCTGTTCGTTTATATCTTCCAGAGGATGGGTGGAGTAACTTTTTGCCTTTTTTCCATCTTCTTGTCCAAAACTTTCTCTCTGGCTGTAACCGGACTGCTTGACCACAGACTCATCAGTGCCCTTGGATGGATGAACTGCTGATATGGAGAAATGTGCAGAAGTATAATAGCTTTTTCCTACAAAACTATCAAATCATATTGATGTAAGCAATTTTATATATACATCCCTGACTACCGCTTGCAAATATTTGACTAGTCTGATCCAATTGGTGCAGTGAAGTAAAAGCGCTTATTGCTTACACATATTTCCGTTTATTGGATAGCATTGCAAATTTGGCTGTACAAATGGTACAATGATATACTGTATAGCACTGGTATTTACAGGTTACTTAAAAGAAAGAGTGATCCCAGCGTGTTTTTTTTTTTTTTTTTTTTTTTTTTTTTTTTCCCTGAATGGAAATAAATAGGCTAACACAATGTATAATTTGTAGTAATTTTATTAATATTTAAGTACATCTTTAAGTAATTTTATTAAAAACAGTATAATATTTTTCCTTCTACTGTCCAGATAATGTTTGTTATAGTAATTGAATTAGAATTTTTAGTAATTTTATTAATCTTTAAGTACATATTTGTCATTTTATTAAAAATTGTGTTATATTTTCCGTTACTTACCAGATAATGTCTGCTATAATAATTAAATTATAATTTTTAGGGTTTTTTAAATTAAATTAAATTATTTATTTTAATAATCTTTAAGTACATCTTTAAGTAACTTTTATCAAAAAACAGTGTTATATTTTTCTTTCTACTGTCCAAATAATGTTTGTTGTAATAATTAAATTATAATTTGTAGTAATTTTAATAATCTTTAAGTACATATTTAAGTAATTTTATTAAAAAACAGCATTATATTTTACCTTCTACTGTCCAGATAATGTTTGTTGTAGTAATTAAATTATAATTTGTAGTAAATTTAATAATCTTTAAGTACATCTATGTACAAGTCATTTGATTAAAAATTGTTATATTTTCTTTTACTTTCCAGACAATGTCTGCTATAATAATTAAATTATAATTTGTAGTAAATGTAATAATCTTTAAGTATTTAAGTCATTAGATTAAAACAGTGTTATATTTTCCTTTCTACTGTCCAGACAATATTTGTTGTAATAATTAAATTATAATTTTTAGTAATCTTTAAGTGCTAAATAAAAACCAGTTATTTATTAATTAATTTATTTATTTTTTAGAATATTATGCTTACTATTTACACATTATTTTTAATCAAATTCAGGGATCCTTGTCATTGAAAATATTAAATATGGTAACACATTACTACAAAAATGAATGAATAAGTAAAATTACAAATAAAATATTTTTTTGACATTGTCCAGATAACATTTTAATGTTTTAATTTGTAGTTTTTAGTACAATTCAAAATTTCCAAAGGCATTTTTTGTATTATTATTATTATTATTATTAAAAGTATTATTCACTTTGTTTCATCATATTGGTTAGTTCTTACTGAGAACTAAACACTGTCATGAAATAATTTTTTTTTTTTTATTGTGGTATCAGTTACTGCATGTAAATTACACTTGGAAAACTGTGGTTGGTAGATTTACATGTCAGTCAGACGACCTCTTCCTATCCAAGTGGGCAGTTTTTGGTCACAGGTCAAGGGTCTGTATATGTAAGATAAAAAACATTTGTAACCTGGCACGGGTCTAATGTTTTGAGACACTGTTTTCTCGCTTAGTGTCTTGGCTGAGGTGGTTAAACTGAGCTGGAATGGGGATTACAGTGGTCTTAATTAACGGCCATTAGAGAGCAGAGAGGAGACATGCTTCATTAAGTCCCACCACCTCGGGCCCGAGGGAATCCAGCGGATCGTACCCGTCCTGAACCTACTTCACAACACAACCTCAGCACGTTCATGTGGTTTCAGCTGCGTCATAAAATTACAGACTGCTTTTTCAATTACTCTGCTACTGTGAGAGTCGAGAACGGCTCGATCGTCTCTGCCGTCTCTGCTATTTACTGTATCACGGATGATGTTTAAGTATATAGCACACAGACCCATAACCGTATATAATTTGTCTCCAGGTGTGTGGTTTAATAAACAAGTCAGCATTGAGAATAAACCTAGAAACCAATAAAATGAAGTAAAGATTGGGTTGTACATTTCTTTTTTTTTTTTTTTTTTTTTTTTTGCTTTGGAAAGGAATTCCGCTCAACAACTAAGCGTAGACTTGTATTGGAGCATACTGGACACTCTAGTTTCTTATCATATGCCAAAAGCAGTCGCCAAGCACTTCACAATCTCTTAAAGTTCTCATCCAGCTTTCTAAAGAATTTTTCTCATTATTTTATGCTTGTAAAACACATTGTTATTCTGAGGTGTGATTGAGTTTATAGTAATGGACTCTGACTAGACATAACAGCAGGTATGTTTGTAGTAATTTCTTTGTATTTCTCAAATATACAAGTGAAGTATTGCTAATGTTGACATTTTAAAGTTTTTTGTATGTGAACCACAACACAAAGTGACCAAACTGCCCATTTTAAGGTGCTGATTTGTCCTTTTCACAGCTTGATAGTATGGAAAATGTCTAAAGTACTCATTTTGATGCTTTTTAAGTTGCTTATTTATACTTATTTGCAGCTTGATAGTGTGCATAATCATCAACGTCACTTGTATGGACAAGAGAAGTTCAAATATACTGCAAAACATCCCTTTTTGAGAGTGAAAAAAAAAAAGTTTTGACTGAAATATTCCATAAAATTTCAGTTTATGGAAAAGAGGAGTTTAAATATACTGCAAAAAAAGTCAGACTATTTTGGCTGAATTATTCCTTTAATGCTGTTGAAACAAGTTTTTTTTTTTTCTGCAGCTTGAAATTGTACATAATCAACAACTTTCATTGTATGGAAAAGAGGAGTTCAAATATACTGCAAAACATCTCTTGAGAAAAAGCCATCCATGCAGGTTTGGAGCAACACAAAGGTGAGTAAATAACAGAATTTTCCTGTTATGGGTGAATTATTGCTTTGTTATGCTGGTGAAGCACAAAGCAAAATGTACTAATTTCAGTGCATTTTAAGGTAATTATTTGTCCTTTTCACAGCTTGATGGTGTGCATAATCACAGACTTTCGTTGTATAATAAAGAGGAGTTGAGATATACTGCAAAACATCTCTTTTTGATATAGAAAAAGAGTCATATAAGGTAGTGCATGCAAGTTTGAAAGAACACAAGGGTGAGTAAATGTAACAGAATTTTCCTGTTTTGGTTTAATTATTCCTTTAATGCTGATAATGCTGAAACACAAAAATGTCCAAAGTGCTCATTTAAATGCATTTCAAGTTGCTTATTTGTCTGTTTTGCAGCTTGATAGTGTGCATAAAAATCAGATTTCATTTTATGGAAAAGAGAAGTTTAAATATACTTCAAAACATCTCTTTTTGAGATTAAAAGTCATGATGCGTGCAGGTTTGGAACAACACAATGGTGAGTAAATGACAGAACTTTCTTGTTTTGGCTGAAATATTCTATTCATGGTGATGAAACAGCAAAATGTCTGATTTACTAATTTCAATGCATTTTAAAGTGTTTATTTGTCATTTTTTGCAGCTTCACAGTGCATAATCATCAAATTTCATTGTTTGGAAAAGAGGAGTTTAGATACACTACAAAACATCTTTTTTTAAAATAAAAAGAGTCACACATGCAGGTTTGGAACAACACAAGGGTGAGTAAATGACATCATTTAGCTACAACATTCCTTTAATGCTGATGAAACAAAGCAAAATCTCTAAATTACTATTTTATATTTAATTTTGATGCTTTTTAAGTTTTTTCACCTTTTTTTGCAGCTTGATAGTGTGCATAATCATCAACGTCACCTGTATGGAAAAGAGAGGTTCAAATATACTGCAAAACATCCCTTTTTGAGAGCGAAGAGAAAGTAATGCATGCAAGTTTGGAACAAAACAACGGTAAGTAAATGACAGAATTTTCCTATTTTGGCTGAATTATTCCTTTAATGCTGATGAAACACAAAGCAAAAGGTAAAGTGCTAATTTCAGTGCTTTTTAAGTAGTTTATTTGTCCATTTTGCACCTTGATAGTGTGCATAATTAAGAACTTTCACTTTTATGGAAAAGAGGAGTTGAAATATACAGCAAAACATCTCTTTTGGAGAAAAAAGCCATGCATGCTTAGAGCAACACGAAGGTGAGTAAAAGACAAAATTGTTTTAATATGCTGATGAAACAAAGCAAAATGTCTAAAGTATGAATTTCAGTGCATTTTAAGGTGTTTGTGCTTTTCAGCTTGGCAGGCATAATCATCAACTTTTGTTGTATGGAAAAGAGAAGTTCAGATATACTGCAAAACATCTCTTTTTGAGAGAAAAAAACAGTCATGCATGAAAGTTTGGAACAACACAAGGCTGAGAAAATGACAGAATTTTCCTGTTTTGGATACAACATTTCTTTAATTCTGATGAAACAAGGCAAAATGTCTAAAGTACTTATTTCAATGCTTTTTAAGTTGCTTATTTATACTTTTTTGCAGCTTGATAGTGTGCATAATCATCAACTTCATTTATATGGAAAAGAGAAGTTCAAATATACATATACTGCAAAACTTCCCTTTTTGAGAGCCAAAAAGGCAATGCATGGAAGTTTTGGCTGAAATATTCCCTAAAATTTCAATTTATGGAAAAGAGAAGTTCAAATATACCGCAAAACTTCCGTTTGAGAGCCAAAAAGGCAATGCATGCAAGTTCTGGCTGAAATATTCCATAAAATTTAAATGTATGGAAAAGAGGAGTTCAGATATACTGCAAAACATCTCTTTTTGAGGTTAAAAAAGTGACTGAATTATTCCTTTAATGCTGTTGAAACACATTGTCTTAAGGACTAATTTCAGTGCTTTTTAAGTTGCTTATTTTTCCTTTTTTCGGAGCTTGATATTGTACCTAATCAACAACTTTCACTGTATGGAAAAGAGGAGTTCAAATATGCTGCAAAACATCTCTTGAGAAGAAAAGCCATGCATGCAGGTTAAGAGCAACACAAAGGTGAGTAAATTACAGAATTTTCCTGTTATGGGTAAATTATTGCTTTAATGTGCTGATGAAGCACAAAGCAAATGTCTGAAGTACTCATTTCAATGAATTTTAAGGTATTTATTTATCTTTTTCACAGCTTGATGGTGTGCATAATCACAGACTTTAGTTGTATGGGAAAAGAAGTTCAGATATACTGCAAAACATCTCTTTTTGAGATAAAAGGAGTCATGCATGGAAGTTTAGAACAACACAAGTCTGAGTAAATGGCAGAATTTTCCTGTATTGGCTACAACGTTTGTTTAATGCTGATGAAATACAAAGCAAAAATGTCTAAAGTATTCATTTCAATGCTTTATAAGTTGTTTATTTATACTTTTTGCAGCTTAAAATTGTCAATTTTACTTATATAGAAAAGAGAAGTTCAAATATACTGCAAAACATCCCCTTTTTGAGAGTGAAAAAAAAAGGTAATGCATGCAATTTTGAAAGAGCACAAGGATGAGTAAATGACAGAAATGTCCTATTTTGGCTTTAATGCTGATGAAACAAAACAAAATGTCTAAAGTACTCATTTCAAAGCTTTTTAAAGTTGACAGCTTGATATTGTGCATAATCATCAAATTTCATTTTATGGAAAAGATAAGCTCAAATATACCGCAAAACATCTCTTTTTCAGATAAAAAGTTATGATGCATGCAAGTTTGGAACAATACAATGGTAAGTAAATTAAAGAATTATTCTATTTTACCTGAATTATTTATTTAATGCTGATGACTAAATGCTTATTTCAATGCATTTAAGGTGGGATAGAGTCATGCAAGTTTAAAACAACACAAGGGTGAGTAAATGACAGAATTTTCCTGTTTTGGCTACAACATTCCTCAATGCTGATGAAACCAAGCAAAATGTCTAAAGGACTCATTTCAATGCTTTTAAGTTGCTTATTTATCCTTTTTGCAGCCTGAAAATGAACATAATCGTTGGCTTTCACTGTATGGAAACTATGAGTTCAAATATACTGCAAAACATCTCTTTTTGAGAAAGAAAGAAAGTCATGCATGCTGGTTTGGAACAACTCAAGGATGCATAAATAATGACAAACTGTTCCTGTTTTGGCTAATTTATTCCTTTAATGCTGATTTATGCAGCTTCAAGTATTGTTTTCTGACATTCGTTGAAAGAAACGCTCTGTTTTTCCATGTAAAGGGCCCTGACTCTGATGGAAAAATTGTGCTGAGCAACTGAATCTCAATGCCGCCGGTCCTCTCCAAGCTTCTGTGATGCAAACCGAATCTGAGTGCCGTGGTTTGAACCATAAATCCAACCATATATGGAGTCCTTTCACCAAGATGAGCTGCAGATAATGCAGCGGATCTGTCCGCAGGGCACACCTACTTTTTGCTGCTGTGTCTCTTGGACGAGACGAACCAGTGGCTTTGAGAGACAGATTATACGGAGACGTTTCTCTCCCTCCCGTCTGGCCGCAGAGCCGCTGGGTGCGTGAGTGAGTCGTCTTAAGGAGTCTTGCAGCAGATCAGTTGCTCACACACTGTGTGTTCCAGAGCAAAGCCTAACACCTGCCTTGCCAAATGCAACAGAGGTCCCGTCTGGACGCTTGCCCTCCCTCCATTGTGTCTCTCAGAGCTGTTTTTTCTCAATGATATACATTAACTTTGGCTGCTTTACATTTATTCTTACATTTCTTCTGCGAAGTCCAGTTCAAACCTAAACCCTTTCTTTTTTGCATTCTGATATAATTTTCATGACAAACTCTCTCAAGTTACTGTAGTACATCCGCATGTTTTCTGTGATTTTCATTTAATTCCTTTCATTCTAATACTGTCATAATTTTTAATCTGCATAAATTAAAGTCAATTTAACAGCTACTACAATGAACATAAATACCTTTCAGTTTATATTGTATATTTTTTACATTATATTAATGATTTAGATTGATTTTTATTTCTTTATTATTATTATTATTATTTTACATTTATTTATTTCTTTTGCATTAATAAGAATTAATGGGAAAACTGTGCTTAAAAATTATTCTCATTATTCGGTCTCAATTCTTCTCAAAATAATAAATAAATAAATTAATAAATTAATTAATTAATTAAAATAAATAAATTAAACAAATTAAATGATGCATATTTTAGGACTATTAGGATTTTCTGCATTGCAACATTTTTAAATGACAGTTAAATACAATATACTCAAATTTCATTGCTTTAATGCATCAATATGTTTTTACTTTTTACAATTACTTGGTAATTTGATTAATTCCAAAAGTGATTTTCATTAGATTTCCATTACTGTAAAACATTTTTAACCTAAAGCAGCACAAATTAAAGTCACAAACATTACCATATTTAAATACTGTATAATACTGAAATCATATGTAATTATTTTTCCTCAAATTAAATGGATTATTATTATTATATTTTAAATTATTATTTTGGTAATTGGCATTTTTTTGGGTGAAATGTGCTTAATTGTCAAGGATGTAGTGTCAAAATGCAAAATAAATTAACTTTACATCTTCAAAACTTCCTTTGAGCAATATATATATATATATATATTAATATGCTGATTTATTATTAGAATTATCAATGTTGGAAACAGTTGTGCTGTTAAATATTTTTGGAACCTGTGATTCTTTTTTTTCAGGATTCTTTGATGAATAACAAGTTAAAAAGAACAGCATTTATTCAAAATATAAATCTTTTCTAACAATGTAAATCTATACTGTCACTTTTTGTTAATTTAACACATCCTTGGTGAATAAAAGTATTAATATCTTTCAAAAAAGAAAGAATAAAAATGTACTGACCTCAAACTTTTGAACAATACTTCTATTTTAAATAAATTATGTTCTTTTTACCCTTTTATTGATGAAAGAATCCTAAAAAATGTTTTCACCATTGATAATAAATCAGCATATAGAATGTTTTCTGAAGGATCATGTGACACTTAAGACTGGAGTAACAGCTGATGAAAATTCAGCTTTTCATCACAGGAATAAATTACATTTTAAAGTATATTAAAATAAAAACCATTATTTTATATTGTAATAACATTTTGCAATATTACTCTTTTTTTCTGTATTTTTGATCAAATAAATGCAGCCTTGATGAGCAGAAGAACTGTCTTTAAAAATCTTACTGATCCCAAACTGAGCGGCAGTGTATAGATGAGCAGTATCCAGCTGTGTGAGCATCAAATCAGTCATGTTACACCTCTGAGAGTGTTTTCAGACTGTTGAAGTACCTGAACAACAAAACTGACTACAGAGGTTTTATTTTTCCAAAGCGCTCTTATTGTCTGTACACTTAAAACTAATTTACGAAGGTCAGCGTTTAAAACCACAGCGCAGAAACCTTGTTGGCCGGTGCGTTTTCTCAGAAAATATTCCCCACTCTGACTGGAGAACTACCAGCCACAAATCCCGGTCTTGGCCCAAGTATTTGCTGAATGCGAAAAAAAAAAAAAAAATACAAAAAAGAGAGGGGAATGGTGGGCTGCCATGCAAATTAAGTGCAGATTCTGTCTATATGACTTTTTTTGAGTATGTGTGTAATAAGAGAAAAAAGAGAAGGATGAAAAATGGAGAGAAATAAATAGAGAGAAACTGGCAGAAGTCATTGTTTCACTTGGCTGCGAGCGGCGCTGTACGGTTACAGCCCAGTCATTATCCAGGAATTCTGAGCTGAGGAGACTAAAAACCTTGACGCCTCTCTTCTCTCTCTTTCTCCTTTCCCTCCTTCATATCCAGGACTAGAAGTAATTTAAAGAGAATTTGAATTCACTTTCAAAAAAATTGTGATGTGCAGCCAGGGGAACCATTTCAGGGGATTTGTGGCACCAGACCCTAAGAAACCAAGAGGGGTTAAATAATGAAAACCCAAAGCCAAGACTGAAAAATTAATGATATCAATAATTTGATACTCTAGGCTGGAGGAGAGGAAGCGTTTAGTTGTGGTTGTGTAATTATTATGATGATTGTGTTTGTACAGTATATATTCCGGGCTGTTTTATGGGAATGCCTGGAGCTGAAGGGTGATGAAGGCCTGACTTCCTCTCTGTGGTGCTCACTGGTAAACAATGAAGAAGAAATGATCAGTTGAGCATCTGAAGAGAAACACCAGTGATGAAATCAAACTGGATGGCACGGTGTGCATATCCCGTTAGAGGGTATAAATAAATCAGGCCTTTTTCCATGGTGCTTTTTTGTACTTTGTTAGTGTCAGTGTAACCCATCCAGTGCTACTTGCACCTCCTTGAATGGGATTCAAACCTGTGCTCTAACAAGGAAGCTAAAGACGGCAGCCTCTAGCGTTAGTTGCTAGCGTGCCTCTTTAGGCAAAGGAGTGAGATTTTACCTGCAGAGCTCTCACGAGTTGGCCTCTGTTATATCAACGCAGGTGGAATTCTTAGTCATGTCTTATTTAGATTTTACCATTGTTAGGTGCATGTCTGAAAATTCATTAGGAAAATAAATTATTCAGTAGTTGATATACTGTAGAGCCCATAAGGGCACATGGTAATGGAACAATTTTGGAGATGTGAGAAAAAAGTTACATTTTAAATATTTTTTCGTTCTTGCAAATGTTTTGCATGGAGAAACCCAAGCACTGAAATTTTCATTAAACTGAAAGATTTTCAGATGAAATCTGAAAGATTTTCGTTAAACATTGTATTTTTTTGTCATTGATTTTGGGTTTCTTATGTGCGCACAAAGTTTTGCAAGCAAATGGAAAAAAATTTCAGAGAAATGCAAAAGTTTTGCAAACAAATGCAAAAGTTTAGCAAACAAATGCAAAGTTTTTTGGGAGAATGCAGAATTTTTGCTAACTAATGTAAAGTTTCTTTGAAGGACAAAAGTTTGGCAAACAAATGTGGGAGAATGCAAAAGCTTTGTTCATGGGAGAACAAAAGTTTTTCAAACGAATGCAAAGTGTCTTGGTGGACTCCAAAAGTTTAGCAAATTAATGCAAGTTTCTTGGGTAAACAAGTTTTGCAGAAAAATGTGAAATTTCTTGCGAGCAAAATTTCTGAAAACTAATGCAAAGTGTCTTGGTGGAATGCAAAGGTTTTGCAAATTAATGCAAAGTTTCTTGGGTATACAAGTTTTACAAACAAATGCAAAGTTTCTTTGGGAAACCAAAATAATTTTGCAAATTAATGCAAAGTTTTGTTAGGGAACACAAAAGATTTACAAACATCTGTAAAGTTTCTTGGGAAAATGCACAAGTTTTGCAAGTGAATACAAAGTTTCATGGAAGAAAACAAAGTTTTGCCAACGAATACAGACTCTTTTGGGAATGAAATATTTTTGCAAACAAATGCAAAGTATCTCTGTGAAATGCAAAAGTTTTGCAAATGAATGTAAAATTTAATGGGGAATGCAACATTTCAGCAAATGAATGCAAAGTTTCTTGGTTAAACAAGTTTTGCAAACGAATGCAAAGTTTTTTGGGGAAGTTTTACAAACTAACCTTTGCTCTCCTCCAAGAATTGGCATTTACTTGAAAAACTTGCGTTCCCCCCCAAAAAACATTGCATTTGTTTGCAAAACGCTTGTGTGACGACACTCTTGGTCGTTACTTGGCTGTGTGTGTGTGTGTGTTGTTTCTGAGTCTTTGCAGGTGTCCGGATGATTGCTGTGTGATTGGAAACACCGGTGTGCAGGCAGTTCTTTGTCGATAAAACTTCTCTTCGCTTGTGACAAAAGGACGTGGCTTTTTAGTGGGATCTGGTGTCACCTCTCTGGTCTTTGTGCCCTGTCTACGTTGCTCGAGACAGGTTGAGAACAATTCGTTTTAGGTCTGATGGTTAAATAAAGTTTTGATTTTTTTCAACGCAAATGCACTCGTCTTCTTATTTGTAGTGATCCTTTCGGGGTCACAACAGCTTGCGTTACCAAAAGAAAGTTTGCATTTACTTGCAAAATGTTTAGTTCTATTGAGTAATTTTGCATTCATTTGCAAAACTTTTGTGTTCTCCAGAGAAACATTGCATTCATTTGTAAAATGTTGTTCCACTGAAAGATTCTGCATTTGTTAGCAATTTTCTTTTAACTTTGTACTCACTTTCAAAACTTTTGCATACTCCCAAGACACTTTACATTTTTTAGGGGTTCTGTAACATACAGTAGTCATTAATTTGTAAATAGAATAAAAAAAGGTTATAAATTGAAAGTTATCTTTCAAAGATCAAATGATAAAATTAAGATCTTGTTTAATTAGTTTCTGTTGTTTCTGAGGACAGTTTTACACAATAGTACTTTGAGATATTATTAAGAATTTTTTTGAAACTTTAGAGGAGATGTGTGATTATTGGTGACCTTTTTCTCAGGAGAATCATCTAAGAGGATTTTGTAAAATGTTGACGTGGTCACGATGCTTTAGTTGGGTTCTTGGAAAGGTTTTCGTCACTAAATGACATTTAGTGCATATGAACATTTCTACAAATCTATTTTACCTTTCAGTGTTTTCTTTCCCAAGCACCTCAAGCCAATAATTTCTGAAATATCTTTGAATATTACATATTAAAATGGATGGTCACTGTCACACTCTGCAGAATGATAATCACTGAACATTTACCTCATCTTATTTTCATCATATTTTCTTCAAAATTAAAGCTTGAAGTTGTGTTTGTGGTAGTCCAGAATTGATGGTTTATTTGTAGTGAATTGATCATTCTTTCTATACTATTTACAGTATGGGACGCTTACTCTCATCTGACACCCTCTGTGAAAACTCACACTCTTTTAAAAGGTCTGAACTTTTCTTTGAACCGAATCCAAATGAGTGTTATCCAGAAAAACTCAGTGAGGAGTCATGCTAACCCCTCTTGAAGTTCTCTGTGTGAGTTAGATGAGATTAGCTCATCATCTCTTAGCCTCTCATAAGCCAGGCGATCACTTACCGAGGTTTTAATGGATGTGCGGTGTGACAGTGCAATTCCATTTGGAAAGAACGTGAGCCCTGGACTCTCCCCAGACGAGACGGTGAAGAGCATCTGGTCAACACCCACGTCCTCCTCCTCCGTCTGACCACATTAAGTCTTCGGATTGTGATAAGATGCTCTCACCTAAAAATGAGAACTTTTATAGTCTACATAGTCACTAAATCTTTCTCACAGAGTACAGGCCTCATGCATTCACCTCACAGATAGAAAGGACAGATGGACAGATGGACAGATAGAAAGATAGCTAGATAGATAGATAGATGGATGGATGGATGGATGGATGGATGTACGGACATCCGGACAGAGGGATAGATGGACGGACGGACAGACAGATAGACACATAGATAGATAGATAGATAGATAGATAGATAGATGGACGAATGGACAGATAGATGGACGGATGGACAGACGGACAGGACAATTAGACGTGGACAACTGGATGGATGGACTGATGAACAGATAAGATGGATGAACGGACTCAGAAAGATGGATGGATGGACAGAGGAATAGATGGACGGATGGACGGATAGATGGACAGACAGACAGATGGATGAATGGACGAACGGACAGGCGGACAGAGGGATAGATGGACGGACAGACAGACAAGATAGATGGATGGATACATGGATCTATCTGTCCATTCGACAAGATAGATGGATGGATACAGATACATGGACAGACAGACAGATGGACAGACAGATTGATAGGTGGATGGACGGACACATAGACAGAGGGATAGATGGATGGATGGATGGATGGACAGATACATGGACAGACAGATTGATAGGTGGATGGACGGACACATAGACAGAGGGATAGATGGATGGACGGATGGACAGATACATGGACAGACAGATTGATAGGTGGATGGACGGACACATAGACAGAGGGATAGATGGATGGATGGACGGATGGACAGATACATGGACAGACAGATTGATAGGTGGATGGACGGATAGATAGTAGACAAACAGATAAATAAATGGGGAGATAGATGGATGGGCAGATGGATAGATGATTGGATTGGTAGAAGAATAGATGTTTAAATAGATATCTATATAGATAGATGGATAGAAGGGTTGATAGAGCTTTGATTCTTTCATTGTACACAACCTCATTATGTTGTGACATACGTCGGACAGTGTAGACAGTTTTAATCACAGCAGGATAGATTGTGGGTTTGTTTAAGGTTAAAGTTCAGTTGTGGGTTGGCACTGATGCCAACTTTTACCCCATCAAATGCCTCTGTGCATAAGAATGTGAGGACAGGAACTGTTGTTTACCCACCCAGGATGAATCTTTTTCTAACACTGGACTGCTCCAATAGGGGCATCTGCCTCCATGTGCCAAGAGGCTGCAGCACCAGCTCGGCTCCATTCAGCTGTCCGTCTGCTGGAGAAAGCGCATTTCTCATGCTACATTCCTCCTATTCAAACAGACAGTGTGATGTGCCTCGGGTTTTGTTCAGGCTTTGGCACACAGGAGGTAACAGAGCAGGAGAGGAGCTGTTGTGCCCGCTCCGCTCTGACTGGGATGAGTTACAGTGCTAGAACAGGAGTTTAAATGACTATGACTAGTTAACACAACACTTTAACATCTGCTGCTGTACAACACACCTAGTAACCCCTTAGCAACATACTTTTTTTTTAAGTTGCTAAGAGGTTTCTAGGTTGTTCAGGGTCATTTTGAAGTATGTTGCTAAGGTTTTCAAGGTTGTTTTAGGCTATATTTAAGTATGTTGCTAAGGGGTTGCTAGGTTGTTCTGGGCTATTTTTAAGTGTGTTGCTAAGGGGTTGCTAGGTTGTTCAGGATTATTTTTAAGTATGTTCCTAAGGGGTTGCTAGGTTGTTATGGGATATTTTTAAGTATGTTGCTAAGGGGTTGCTACGTTGTTCTGGGTTATTTTTAAGTATGTTGCTAAGGGGTTTCTAGGTTGTTCAGGGCCATTTTTAAGTATGTTGCTAAGGGGTTACCAGGTTGCTTTGGACTACTTTTTAATTATGTTGCTAAGAGGTTTCTAGGTTGTTCTGGGTTATTTTTAAGCATATTGCTAAGGGGTTGCTAGGTTGTTCAGGGTTATTTTGAAGAATGTTGCTAAGGGGTTACTAGGTTGTTCTAGGCTATTTTTTAAGTATGTTGTTAAGAGGTTACTAGGTTGTTCTGGGTTATTTTAAGTATGTTACTAAGGGGTTTCTATTGTATTCTGGATTATTTTGAACTATGTTGCTAAGGGTTTATGGGTTATTCTGGGTTATTTTAAGTATGTTGGTAAATAGTTGCTAGGATGTTCTTTTTTTTTTTTTTTATAAGTATTAGTATAAATATTTTTCTATGTTTTGTTATGTATGTTGCTATGTGGTTACTATGTTGTTCTGGGTTACTTTTTAAGTATGTTGCCATGAGGTTGCTAGGTTGTTCTTTTTGTTTGTTTGTTTTTTTTAAGTATAGTGGCTAGGATAGTCTTTTTTAAATATGTTGCTATGGGGTTGCTACAGTGTTCTGGGTTATTTATGTTATTATGGGGTTGCTAGGCTGTTAAATTTGCTGCAGTTTGTTGCATTGTAGTTGCATAACACATTATTTGAGGAATCATTCATAACTGTAGCACAAACATGGGTCATTCTAATCAAGTGCTAGCCATAGTGACAGGGATGATTGACTTTTTTCTTTCCTTTTGTTTCTTTATAAATAATATGGATGATATGAAGGGTAGCTTCACGCGTTATGCATATGAGCCCGGATGCCATATTTTGGGTTCATTATTTGTCAGCCTTCTGACCCATTAGCGCTTGGCTTTAGTGTTGTATGACTGACAGACAGCTCATCATCTCATGGCAGTTTGGAAACAAGGGACTGCAGTGGTTTATAATAGGCCTGTCACTCAGTGTGACTGACGGACACACATTCCGTGGGAACCAGAGGGCAGGGGGCCATTTGGTTGGACAGTCTCAGGATGGGATGGGGCACATGGTGAAACGGGGTGGATTTATATGTTTGTCACTCTGCTGACCCTGTGGCGTCCCGGACAGGAAGCACATTGACGGATGAATGGAGAGATCATGGCAATGAAAAGCTAAGAAGCGATGGAGGAGGGGCTGGGTTATGTGTGATGAGATCTAATCATCTGTGATTTCTTCTCCGTTCTTCTGACAGATTTGTCTGTGTTTCACCCATAGAATGGAAAATAACAAATGAGATATTTTTTAATATCTCAATTGTTTCTTATAGACTTTTGTCTTCTGCTTCTCATATGTTTCCCAAGAAAAAAAGACTTCAATAATCACATGTGTCTCATCTAGGATCTCATGTTGTGCTCTCATTGTGCGTTCTATACATTTCATCTTTTTTTTGAAGTCCCTTCTAAAAAGAGCATCAGTAATTAGTGACAAAACTGATGAATCTCGCCTTTTGGAGACACCAGACATCCACATTACTGGAGGACATTTTTTTTTTAAATCAGGGCTGAGGTTTCTGGGAGAGGAGCAGGTACTCATGGAGAGGATCACCTCAGGTCTGGCCAAGTGTTTGACTAGTTTGATGAGTCGTCATTTTGTCTCTTGCCTGGTTTTATGACGTGGTGGAAATTAGAACCTGCATTATGAAAAGATAAGAAATTCACTTAGGACATCAGCTTTCACCAGATGGCTTTAGAGCAATTATAAATGGCAGTGATCTATTTAAGGCGTTGTGTTTGTATTGGCAGTGGTTTTTTGGAGTCAGTTGCAGCGTTATTTGAAGTTTTGTAGGGAAATTCCTCAGTGGAAACCCTTCATCTTGCATTATAGCTTGAGTTACAGATTAAAGCCAGACTAAGATCTATCTATCTATCTATCTATCTATCTGTGGCTTGTTCCATTTATCCATCATTCTATCATTTGTTCCATCTGTCTGTCTATCTATCCATCCATCCATCCATCGTTCTTTCATTTGGTCCATCCATCCATCCATTGTTCTATCATTTGTTCCATCCATCCATCGTTCTATCATTTGTTCTATCCATCCATCCATCCATCCATCCATTGCTCTCATTTGTTCCATCCACCCACCCATCCACCCATCCATTCTATCATTTATTCCATCTCTGTCTGTCCATTCATCCATCCTTCCATCCATCGTTCTATCATTTGTTCTATCCATCCATCCATCCATCCATCCATCGTTCTCATTTGTTCCATCCACCCACCCATCATCCACCCATCCATCCATCCACCCATCCATTCATCGTTCTTCCATTTGGTCCATCCGTCCATCCATGCATCCATCCATCATTCAAACATTTGTTCCATCCATCCATCATTCTATCATTTTGTTCAATCTGTTCATCTGTCTATCCATCTATCATTTATTCCATCTCTGTCTGTCCATTCATCCATCCATTCATCCATCCATCCATCCATCCATCCACCCACCCACCCACCGACCCATTGTTCTATGATTTGTTCCATCCATCCATCATTCCATCATTTGTTCCATCCATCTATTCATCCATCCATCCATCCATCGTTCTATCATTTGTTCCATCTGTTCATCCATCCATTATTCTATTGTTTGTTCCATCCCTCCGTCTATCATCCATCCATCCATCCATCTTTCTGTCATTTGTACCATCTGTTTATCTGTCCATCCATCCATCCATCCATCCATCCATCCATCCATCCATCCATCCATCCATCATTCTATCATTTGTTCCATATCTCCCACTCTTTATCTATACATCCATCCACCCATTGTTCTATCATTTGTTCCATCCATCCATCTGTCTATCTATCTATCTATCTATCTGTCTATCTATCTGTCTGTCTGTCTATCTATCTATCTGTCTGTCTGTCATTTTGTCTTTTGTTCTATTGTTCTGTCTCTCCATAAGACCTAAATCCTTTCAAACCAATTTAAACCTTTTTTGCCAAAGTTTGTCTTTAAAAACTTCTGTTTTTCTTGTTAGAAATGTTAGTAATGAGAATTTCTTGACAATTTCAGATTGAATGAATGAACAGTTAATTTCTAACTAATGGTTAATTGGTAATAGTAGTAGTTAATAGTTAGTATAGGTATTTTCTCTTTGTTAACTCTTGAGTTGCACTTTGGAGTGAATTTGAGTCCAAATTCTTCATTTCAGACGCCTTTAAAGTGCACTTCACACTCCCAGACTCTCAAATCAAGCACATTTGAAGCAGTGTGGAAGGTTTTCATCCTTTATGTCTATTAATATTATTCAGTGAGAAGCGTTATGTCAGCGGGGGCTGTCGCTGTCCTCCTCCTCCCCCGTTCACTTTTCAGTGGTTAAATTCCGCGGAAAATTAGACGGCGCTGCCAAACTGGATGTTCTCCCCCCGGCCGTGGAGAGGAGTGCGGATCAGGCACATTCCAGGGGAAAGCTGTGTAAATCCCTGCCATTGATTTGGTGGAGGACCTCCTGACCTCAGGAATACATTAGCAGATTAGGCGGGCAGACAGCGCACACAGAGAGCCGTTGCCTCGTGGGGCCGCTGCCATTCACACCACAGTTAGCACAGGACCCCCGCCTCACCTCCGCTGGCTCATCTGGCCCGTCTCTACACGACATTCTCTGGCCTCCGGGTCAAATATGTGTGGAAGCTTTGGAAAAGGGCAGCAATGTGTAGTTGCTGCCAGCTGGAAATGTGGCATGTTTGGATGGAGGCTTGGTATGTGTTTGCGTTGTCTGTGTGCGTTTGTGTATATTGAAATTTAAGACAATAATTAAAATTGTTAAAATTGTGTGCTTTTGCTCCCTGCATATGTCACTTTCTGAAAAACTACACATTATTAGAAAAAAGTGGGCGGAAGAACTGGTTTGATAATGAAAAGTGACAGGCATTTAGGGGAGGAGTTGAAAACTAAAGAGTGCCTGGTGATGATATATGAAAAGGG
This sequence comes from Labeo rohita, assembly GCF_022985175.1. Lineage (NCBI taxonomy): Eukaryota > Metazoa > Chordata > Actinopteri > Cypriniformes > Cyprinidae > Labeo > Labeo rohita. The sequence continues at coordinate 32,209,087 of NC_066881.1, read as the reverse complement.
AATTCAAATTACCATTTGATAAAAGCTTATAAACGTAAACATTTTATAACATGTTTAAATCAATCACTGTAAGACCAGGTACATATATTAAGAAAGTAAACAGGATCTGTTTTGATTTGCATAGTCTATCATAGGACTTGATTTAAGATTATTATACTTAAAAAAAAAAAATGAAAATGTATTATTGATTTCAAGCCTTTGTTCTTATTTTCTCAACCTTCATCCCTCTGTCTGTTTCGGAGGCCCAGTCAAGATGTGAATCAAGAAAGCTGTTAGTGTGTTTACCCACTGACTCCCGGATCTTTGCCCCATTGTTGCCCCTTTAGATGCCCCTCGGCCACTAATCCGCCCCGGCTTAAGTAGATAGAGATCCAGATTTCATTTTCCCTGTGCCTGATGTGAGGAGAGTTTAGCATGAGAGTAAGTGAATACTTTCTTATTGAGATCCACCATATGGACTTTTGAAAGAGAAAGTAAGGTGCTACATGTGAGTTTTGTATATGAGTTTTGTTATATACACTAAATCATACCATCATTGACCCAAATTTGGCACAATGAATTTCAGCTGCATCTGAAACAGGTCTTACCATTAATTTTACTTAAGAAGTTAACATACAAGGTTGCCGAAGTGTTTAAAACATACTTTTATACATAATTTTTCAAGCATTTATTACAATAAATATTGATAAAGTGAACATTTACTTCCATTGTATGAGATGACTGAATGCTTTCAATTGATTTTCCTATTGAACTGTCACCAACTGAACTGCAGCGGTCAAAATATTTAAAATATAGTGAATTAAGCTTCAAACTTGATCATAATGCATATAACATGCATTTTGACGTGCAGCTCTTTATATTAATGGAGTGTTTCACTTAAACTGGGTACCTGAATATGTTTGTAGATGTGTGTTGGAAATATTGTTATTTTATTTGTAAACAGCATACCCTTTCTGCTTATTTCAGTTAATGTCATAAAACTAGCGAGCTAAGCCAGTCGTAGTACTGACAATGCCGTGTAAACACGGCTGAACACGCCAAAAGCATAGGAACAGACTAACCGATTCAATTGAGTGAGTCATTTGCGCCATAACTGCTCTGATTGATTCAAACTCGTGACTTCGTTCATTCAGTTCAAGCGATTCACTACCAAAACCAGATCAAGAGTCATTCATTTTCAACATCGCTTGTAATGATTTTATTTTTTTTGATTATGGCTGAAACTAAGCTTTTCGAATCTCCGAATCAGTTAAACCATTCTGTCGCAAAGCGATTCACTGTGAAGCGCTCCAGTCGGATCTTGTATCGCGAATCATTTGATTCCGACTTCAAATCGCGTGTCGCGAATCATTTGATTTGAAATGGGACTTCACGAATCATTTCGCGAATTGAATGATTCTCATTCGAGCTCCATCTGAAATGATGGTTCTTGGTTCATTATTCAGATTGGCATTTTCCAGCGCGTATGGCAATTTGATTTCGATCTTCTGAGCAGGTTTGCAAAACATTTCGCGAATAGAACTTTTCGTGATCTGCCCTCCGACGCCTGATCTGAAACTATGGTTTGCGAATTATTATTCTGATCAGGACTTCGAAGCTTGGATCGCGAATTATTTGATTCAGATCGGGACTAGCGCGTGTCGCGAATCATTTGATTCAGAGCGGGACTTCGGTGCGGGTTCGTGAATCATTTGATTCAGATCAGGACTAGCGCGTGTCGCGAATCATTTGATTCAGATAGGGACTAGTGAGTGTCGCGCATCATTTGATTCAGAGCGGGACTTCGGTGCGGGTTCGTGAATCATTTGATTCAGATCAGGACGAGCGCGTGTCGCGAATCATTTGATTCAGAGCGGGACTTCGGTGCGGGTTCGTGAATCATTTGATTCAGATCAGGACTAGCGCGTGTCGCGAATCATTTGATTCAGAGCCGGACTTTGATGCGGTTTCGTGAATCATTTGATTCAGATCAGGACTAACGTGTGTCGCGAATCATTTGATTCAGAGCAGGACTTAAGGCGGGCGTACACGGTGCGATTTTTGAGGTCGTACGAGCTCGCATGCGATTTTTTTGGTTATGGGAGGAAATCGTCTCTTCTCGTATGGTCGGGGCTCGTATGGTGTGTGAGAAATTACGAGACGAGCAGAGTGCCCATAAGGTGCCTTACGAGCACTTCCCGACCTCACGATCATTTTTAAACATGTCAAAAAACTTCGGGAGCTGTCGGATTGAAAGCGTGACGTGTGTGCTGTTGAACGAGCCGATTTGTTGAGCAAACTGGAAATGACCAATCAGAAGCTAAGAAAAGAAATCCACAGAAGAAGAAAGATGAACAAGGTAGCGCCACGGAGAATTTGGGCTGTCGAGAAAGAGGACAAACTCGCTGAACTCTGGCAAGAACAGCGAGCGCTGTATGATATATCGAGCAGCATTTATCATGACAGGGTCGTCCGAGATGTTGTTCTCTGCCCTTCAGCCAAACTCTTTGCCATGACCTTCGTTTTCTTTTCTTTTTTGTTTTTTCGCAAGCCATTGCTGCCACAAAGAAAAGGATCTCTTCCTCGGAGTCCATGTTTTTGGCGCGGAACTTCGTGAATGTGATTGCCTCGGAAATCGGCAGGTTTTAAAATCGTGCCGTGTACCACTGCGTCCGTAAACAAAGTCACTCGTGACGTGTGCGTGGCCATACGGTCTTTCGACTGTCCGAATTCGCACCGTGTACGGCCGCCCTTAAGAGCGGGACTTCAAGCGGGAAACAATGAACAACAACAACAAAAACCCCTTTAAACCATTAAGTAATTACAGTTATAAAAACAAAAATAAGAAAAAGAAAGTAAGTGGGTTATATACAAACACAAACCCCATAATAAAAATAAAAAATAAAAAACACAGGGTTTATTATAGTAAAAGTAGTAAACGTTTTTTTTTTTTTTTTTTTTTTTTTTTTTTGTAGAATCACAGTTTTACTACAAAAGCCATGGTTAAACTATGGTTAGTGTAGCAAAACCATGGTTAATTTATGGTTACCATGGTTTAACTGTGGTTTTTCACCTTAAGAGGAAACATAGGATGAATATAGAGATGCAGTTTTCACTGCTTTAGGACTAACAGAACTTTGGGTAGTTTCCATATACTTGTCATAGATCAACTTTCAATAAAGGAAAGAGAGGTTTAGAGAGATTTTGCTTGTATGTGAAATGTAGCTAGCAGGAAACACACATTATTAAGTTATATTTTCCTGTGTTCTCTTTTGAGTAGTCAAACAATCCAAAGAAAACATCTTTAAAACAAAAAGAAAAGTCACTTACAAAATGAGACTGGATGAACATTGAAAATTTGGAGGCCAGAATTTGGAAGGTTGTTTGCCCTCTTCATATTTAAAGAGAGACCTATATTTTCTAAAGTTAAAATATTAAGCAGTTGTATTAACTATTTGCAAAACTTGATAATAATAAGAACCACTTTTAATAATTGAGCAGTGAATCAGCATTTAGAGTGATTTCTGAGGGATGATGTATGTGTGTGTGTGTTTCTTCTTTTATATATTCTGTACAGTTGTGTACATCGAATAGACTTGGTGTGACAGTCCTTATGTTCACGGCTTGGTGGTCTCACCAAGACCCCAGCATCCCTTTTGAGACCAAACCACATGGTCCAACACTCCCAGCAGAAAGCGGCTCTGCAGGAACACATCACCCACTGACCAGACAAGCTGGCACACAGATGGACATCTCACCGAAATACACACAAAAAACACAATCCCACATCATCGTGATGGGGTCATGCCCGGTGCTATTGTGAAACCAATGTGTGCTAAAGCAGAAAAAACAAACGTAAGATCAGAGTCATTTATTAGAATGCTAGAAAAGTACTATTCCCCGAAGTATGACGCCATTGTTCCATTACACATTTATGGAATAGTTTTTTGTATCAAAATATATTTGAACAACCGCATTATCTGTCCCTGTCAACATAAAGCATTTTGAGTTTTCTTCTCGTAAAGACGCACTTGCTGAGACATTCCCAAAACTCTTTGGGTATCCAGGTGCAGAGTTGGGAAATTCTGCTGAACTTTTGGGGGTCAAATGTTTGAAACACTCTCAAAGGGACACAGAGCTCATAAGTCAGCAAAAGTCTTGTGTTTTAGCAACAGCAATGAGTAAAAGGCAAAGAGAGTTTGACTGCAGGCCGATGGAGTTCATCCTAATCTACTCTGTTATTTACAATGACAGTTAAGCTGATTGTGATGATCTTGTAATCAGTATGTTTTTTTCTCTTCAGTGAGCAATTCCAGATCTGATTGGATGGGGCCAAAGTGTTTAGGAAATAAGGAGTTAGAGGTAAACATGATTTTGACTCAGTGATGTGTGAATAGTTTTAAATAAACATAAAGAAAGTGGATAGAGGTTGCAAAACCAAATTTTTACAGGTTTCTTCTATTAAAATGATCAAACTGGGTGAATCTTAGAAAAACATTTCACTCCAAAGACAAAAAATGTATTAATTTATTTACAAATTCTTGTTACTCTTAATGATCAAATAAATGAATAAATTCCAATTTTTGCTAAAGACTACACTATAAAAATTATTTTTTAGAAAACATTTTTATATTTATAGTTTGTTCATATTATATCATACATTTTAGAACTATTTATTTATTTATTTATTTAATAGCTTCAAATTGAAGTTTTATAACATGAAAAACATTTTTCAGTAAAAACAAAAAAATTACTGAAAAATGTTTTTCTATGTGACGTATATATGACATATATATATATATATATATATATATATATATATATAATATATTTGACATATATATGAAAAGGTTTTTTTTTTTTTTTTTTTTACCATTTTTACAGGTTTACATTTTTTTATACAGTTTTCCACACGTTTTTCCTATTAAAATTATCAAACTGGATGAATCTTAGAAAAACATATTTCACTCCAAAGGCAAAAAGCCTTTATTTATTTATTTACTAATTCTTGTTACTCCTAACAAGAAACAATTAATAAATACATTTTTGCTGAACTCAATTTTTTTTTTTTTTGTCTCATTCTTAAACATATATGAGAATTTTTTTTATTTATTTATAGTTTCTTCATATTATTTCATCCATTTTGGCGTTTTCATTTAACAGTTTCACATTTTTTTATATACATATTTTTAGACTTTGTTCATATTATATCATCCATTTTGTAATGTTCAGTGCATTTGTTAATTTGTTTATTTATTTATTTAACAGTTTTAAATTGAAGTTTTGTCATATGAAAAGAACATTTAGATAGATTTCATTATATATAGCCAGCTGGCATTTAGTTGTGAGAATCTGTAATGAGAATTTGTCTTGTTTTTTTTTATTTTTTTTTTCATTTGAGGCTGTGGGGGTTGATGTAGAAAATAACAGGACGAGTTTCCCAAGCATCCATGTGTGAAGTTTCAACCCTCCTCCAGCTCTTGAGGTGAGAAAACCCTGACACTTTTATGACTTTAAATCTGAGGACTAATGTAAAACAAACAACTGATTATTCACTTCTGGAAAATCAGATGCCCCAGTTTGGCGTCTCCATTTGTGAAAGCAGGGGCTTCACACTGGCTTTGATTGATGCCTGTTTACATTTTGACTTACAGTCACATGTTTACATCATTCTACTATAAACTTCTACCGCTATCTTTCTGTAGTGATACCGTGGTACAGTGATGGTATCAGATGGTACTTTGATATAAACTCTAGTACTGAATCTTCTCTGGGAACTAACACTAGCTTGTGTTGGTGTTTGTTTAAAGGCATAAACTTTGAGTTAAATATGGTATTAACTGCTCTTCAGGTCTTTGCCAGAAGATAACCAAGCAGGACAATACGAGCAGATATAATAAAGCTGAAAATTATGAAAAGGTTTTACATTTATAAAGGCCATTTTTGTATCAGTGACAGAATTAAAATAAAGCTCCATATATTAACTATATTCTGAGGGAAACTGTGCTTTAATTTACCAAAACCAAAACATTAAGAATTTAACAATATCTCTCTTAAATGCTTTTCTCCATCTTTCTGTCTGTGTGTTTTCACACTCTCACCGTCTCTGTATAATGTGCTCATGGTGGCCCACTGGTGTGGCCAGTTGTGTGTTGTCACAGTAAATTACTCTGACACACTGGAGGAGTGATGGCTCTCACTGGGTGGGATGAATGGAGAGGGTGTGTGTGTGTTGTGACAGTATTGGGTTTGATTCTGGCCTTCATTACAAGACAACCTTTTCCAACAATCCATCTGGACTCTGCAGGAGTTTGTTTCTTTAGATCGAGCACAATTAGATCTTGACTTTTCCATCATATATTGATGCTGATGCTTTCCAGAAATTACAGCCAGTCTGAATTTTCAAATTAGGCATAATTTCATGAATTTATATATGCTGCGTTAAAGGAGAAGTCCACTTCCAAAACAAAGATTCATGTATAATTTACTCACCCCATTGTCATCCAAGATGTTCATGTGTCGAAAAACTCCCATCTTATGTTCTCCCTCAACTTCAAAATCGTCAATGTTCATTTTGCAAAGACTGTGTCGGTACTTCTGCAGTGATGTAGGATGATTTTTAAATGATTTTTTGAAGTTAAGGGGGAGAGAATAAGATTGGAGTTTTTCGACATACCCTAACTGTCTTGAACCAGAATACACATAGTTCAACGAGAGCAAGGCAAGACGAGCGTTTGAGAATAAAAAGGATTTCAATTGTATTTTTTTAATGAAAATAACCGATTGTTTTGCTAGATAAGACCCTTCTTCCTCGGCTGGGATCGTTTACAACCACATTTGGGATCATTTGAAGCTACATTTAAACTGCATTTTGGAAGTTCAAACTCTGGGCACCATATCAGTTCATTATATGAAGAAAAATGCTGAAATGTTTTCCTCAAAAAACATAATTTCTTTACAACTGAAGAAAGAAAGACACGAACATCTTGGATGACAATGGGGTGAGTACATTATATGTGAATCTTTGATTTGAAAGTGGACTTCTCCTTTAATACAGCCCCGCACTGGGTGAAATATGGACAAATCCAGCGATTGGGTTGTTTTGACCCAGTGGTTGGGTTAAATGTTTAACCCAACCTCCTGGGTAGTTTTATTAAACTCAGCTATTGCTTAAAAAGTACTATATTTCTTGCTTAAATTGAACCCAAGATAGGTTGGCAATGAAACTTGTATTAATATGTTCAATAAATGAACATTTATTAAGTTGAATAAATAAGTAAATAATAAACTTTTTTTTTTTTTTTAAACTGCTTAATAATAAATGTTCACCTTTTGATTATTGCTGATGCCTCTAGTAATTATGTGTCTGATTTTTAATTTACAACCTAATTTTGGATTTATTTTTAGCCAGCCATATGTGACCCTGGACCACAAAACCAGTCATAAAGGTCAATTTTAAATTTCAAATTAAAATTTATATATCATCTGAAAGCTGAATAAATAAGTTTTAAATTGATTTATAGTTGTTATGATTGGTCAGTACTTGCCCGAGATACAACTATTTGAAAATCTGGAATTTGAGGGTGCAAACAAATCAAAATATTGAGAAAATCACCTTTAAAGTTGTCCAAATGAAGTTCTTAGCAATGCATATTACTAATCAAAAAATTATGTTTTGATATATTTATGATAGGAAATTTACAAAATATCTTCATGGAACATGATCTTTACCTAATATCTGAATGGTTTTGGCATATAATTTTGACCCATACAATGTATTGTGTACTTTTTCAAAGGTCGGGATCGGTAAGGTTTTTTTTTTGTTTTGTTTTGTTTTTGAAAGACGTCTCATGCTCATCAAGGCTTCATTTATTTGATTAAAAATACAGTAAAAACAGCAAAATTCTGAAATATTATTACAATTTAATAGAACTGTATTCTATATGAATATATTTTACAATGTAATTTATTTCTGTGATGCAAAGCTGAATTTTCAGCATCATTACTCCAGTCTTCCATGTCACATGATCTTTAAGAAATCATTCTAATATGCTGATTTTCTGCTAAAGAAACATTTCTGATTATCACCAGTGTTAAAAACAGTTATTATATTTGGGGAAACCATGATACATGAAAATAATGTTCAAAAAGATCTTGTGTAACATTATAAAACTCTTTACTGTCACTTATAAATTTAGTGCATTCAAATCTTACTAGACATTTTTATTTTATTGATATTTTTGCATTTATATTTCTGCAATATACAAGTCTGGAATCTGGTTTGACTGGCCTCTTGTTTTCATCAATTTGCATTAAATTATCTGTAATGAACGTAATGTTCGTGTTAATACATGTTGTAGTCTGAGTTTGATGGATTTATTTGTAGAGTGTTTGTGTTTGCCACTTTCCTCCTCATCTGCACTTTCTTGCCAATTTACAGTCAGATGGTGTTTCTTTCCCAAGGAACTTTAGTATTTAACATGCAAATCATCCATTCGTTTTTGTGACTTCCCGATAAAGTCATTAAATATAACTTTCCCCGCAGTGTTTTCAAACAAGTTGGCATAAATTTAGTGAAGACCTGAGGGGGAATCACTGAGTGCCAACAACATCACTGCAGAAGTCTGAACACGCTTCCACTTGCCGCAGGTGAAGCCGGCGTTGCGTAATCGAGTCATTAGGCGGGCAGAAAGTGGAACAGAGGGGAAGACGACAATGTAAATCTGTCATTCGTTCACCTGCAGTCTTGCATGCCGTAACCTGACGTCCGGCTCCAACCCAACCCGCGCTTTATTCACAGGGTGGAGGCGGCCTGTCAGATACAGTAGCAAGCATTGACTGAAATTCCTCGCCTTTGTACAGTGAGGTTGTATGAAATGGGCCGGGACTGATGCGTACGAGCATGTGTGTGAAAACAAACCCGTGAGCGTCTCTCCACACCTCCCTCCTCTGAGCCCGGAGAGCACGAAATGAGCAAACACTGCCAATAAATCTTTCAAACCCCTCGTTTTTCCGCCTCCTCTTTCCACTCCTCCGACGAGAGCGAGAAATCTCGTCTCAATCCAGATTAAGTGATCGCTGGTGCTCTGCTTCTGAAGTTAGCTGACATGGGGGTGTTTTGTTTGACTCAAACTTAGGCACAAATGGAAGTGGAAAATTTGAGGAACGTCTGTAAAAAGGGACAGCCTGTTAACTGTTTCTCAAAGAAGCTGGAGAAGCGTGTAAACAACATGGTTATTTGATGCTTGACTAATCAATCATTTGGACACATGTTCTCATTATTTATTATGACTGTTTTCCACAATTTACATCAAATAATCAAAACTATGAAAACACATAAAAGTATGGAAATTTGTAGTCACCCAAAATGTAATTCCAGGTCTGCTCACTCTACACATTAATCAGGTGCATCCTATGATGTTTTTTTTTAAAGGTCACTTGTGCTTTCCTTCCAAATAAATAAATAAATAAATTAAAGCAATAAGCCCCAAGAAGCTGTGATTTACAGTGAATTTATAACTAAAGAGCTAAAGGGCATGCCTAAAACCCCCTTAACTGTTATAAATTTACTGTAAACCACAGCTTCATAGGGCTTATTGCTTTTATAAAACGGTTATTCCATATACATAGTGAGGTTTCACAAAATAAAACAGAGCAAATAAAGTGTAATGATATTAATAAAAACAATATTCTTCCACCAAACAATGTAGCTCTTTAGAAACGGATGTTAACAAAGGTGTATGTTTGTAGTGTAATTTACAACAGCTTAGAACGTGGCTCAACCAATCAAGGACCATTTTATAAATAAGTAAATAAGTAAGCATTTGAAGTTATTTATATCTAAATACATAAATGAATAACTTTCAAACAATGGAACAGAATCCATTTTGTAAATAAGTTATTTCAAACATTTAAGATGAAGCAATAAATAAATAAATAAATAAAAATGGGTATTTAAGCAGAAATTAAGCATTATATACAAATAAACAAATAAATCCCTGGGTTTATTTTTTAAATATATTTATTAGACAATTTAGTTATTTAATGGTTTCTGCTTAAATGTCTTTATTTCATTTATTTATTTAAATAAGCATTTGAAGTTAATTATATCTAATTAAATAAATTAATTAATTTCAAACAATGAAACAGAATCCATTATGTAAATAAGTTATTTCAAACATTTAAGCAGAAGCAATAAATAAATAAATTAAGCAAGTAAATAAGTAAGTAATCAGAAACCATTATATATAAATAAATAGATTTATTTTTTTTAAATATATTTATTTAGACAATTTAGTTATGTAATAGTTTCTGCGTAAATGTCTTTATTTATTTATTTACTTATTTAAGCATATAAATAAATACATAAATAAACATATCTTTCAAACAAATGACAAATGTATCAGTGAAATTTAGTAAAGATAAGTGAAGCGTCATTATTCAAATTTATTTTATCTGTCATAGATACGATCATGATTTCAGAAGTCTAGGAAAATAGTGGACTGCAGACTTCATTTATGGTGGTATTTTTGTTATTTTAAGACAGGGAAATGCATGGATTTATTTAGGCGATGAAAGCTACTAATTAATCCTTAAAAGTATTAAAAATTAAATAAAGAAACAATAATAATAAAATAATCTAAATAAAACCACTTTTTAAATATAAATATCTTCTATTTGTTTACCTGCATGTCATGTGACCATTAACTGACATCAGTGTAATCAAATGTAAATTTGTTGTTAAATTACTGAAATGTCAACAATATTAACTAATATTAAATATTAACTAAATATTACTAAATATTCTAAATCTCAGAAGGTATTTCAAGTGCATATTTAGGTCACAGAGCTTCAGCTGACAAAATAAAGTCAATAAAGTCACTTTTTTTTTTGTGAAAAACAGCAGCTTGGACATTCTACTAAACATCTACTTTTCTATTCCACAAAAGAAAGAAAGTCATGCAGTTTTGAATCCATGTACAGGTGAATAAATGATGACAGAATGGTCCCTTTTGAGTGAACTTTCCTATTAAATGAGGGCAGAACTTACATCCATCAAGCAACAGCACCAAAACATGTTTGGGTGAACTTTTCCTTCACCGTTTATGTGTGCACGTGAGCCTTTGAAAGATCACGTTTTCATATAAACTAGAGGGAATCCGTGTTCCCTGTTCTGGGACTCTCTTCACTGTGTGTTTTAATGAGGAAACAGCAGCAGTATCTTGTGTCTAGCCGTTTGTTCCTCCTCGCTGAGATGCAGCCAGGTGCTGTCACAATACAATCCACGGCTTTGTCAACACACGGCTGAAGAGGTTTATCATAAACCTGTTTCTTTAGTCTTCCCTCCTACCTTTCCTCTTTTCCACTACTTCACATTCTCTAATGTCTCGCCGAGCCTTTATGCATCTCTAGATGAAAGACGACTGGAGAGGGACGCGTTTAGACAGAAGAGGGATGAGTGTGAACATCATGGAAGATAAGAGCGACTGGTAGAATATAATGGGAATAATGTGCTAACATAACTGATTAGAAAGAAATCTTTTTCAGCATTTTTTTAAAGAAATGAATACTTCTATTCAGCATAGATGCATTAAATTTATAAAGAGTGACAGTAAAGACATTTAAAATGTTACAAAAGACTTTTCAAATAATGTTGTTCTTTAAACATTCAGTAACACTTTATTTTAAGGACCAGATCTCACTATTAACTAGTTGCTTATTAGCACGCATATTACTAGCCTATTGGCTGTTTATAGGTACTTATAAAGCACATATTAATACTTTATCAATTAATATGCATGACCATATTTTAGATCTTTAATACTTCCCAGCCTAATAAACAGCAAAAGTTATAGTTAATAATTAATAGTAAGAATTAATGACCAAAGTTTCCATTCTGGATATCCTGGGAAAAAAAGAATCACGATTTCCACAAAAATATGAAGCAGCACTGTTTTAACTTTGATAATCAGAAATGTTTCTTGATCAGCAAATTAGAATCAGAATATTAGAATGTTTTCTGAAGGACCATGTGACACTGAAGACTGGAGTAATGATGCTGAAAATTCAGCTTTTCATCACAAGAATAAATTTCATTTTAAAATATATTCAGATAAAAAACAGTCATTTAAAATGATAATAATATTTGGCAATTTTGCTGTATTTTTGATTAAATAAACGTACCTTATGGTGAGCATAAAAAAGAATCATGGTTTCCACAAAAATATTAACTTTGATAATCGGAAATGTTTCTTGAGCAGCATATTAGAATGATTTCTGAAGGATCATGTGACACTGAAAACTATTGAGTAAAACTGAAAACATGAGTAATGATGTTAAAAATTCAGCTTTGCATCACAGGAATAAATTTCATTTTGAAATATATTCAAATAAAAATCAGTCATTTAAAATGATAATGATATTTCACAATTTTACCAAACCTAAGCTTTTGAACAGTGTTGTCAGAGTTTTGTATTTGAGGTTAAGGATTTTAAAATAGTTAGCTCACACTAACTAAGCCCTGTGATATATTTCACTGTCAGGATTCATTTGTCAGTGATGACAAACAGTATTTTTGTCACTGAGGAACAGTAAACGTTGTGTTTGGCTTTGTTTCGGATCGTCACAATTCAACTAGATGAATGCTGTAAAAACATTTTGCAATAAGTGTCTCCACTGACTAATTATCCTGCTAATGACACATGGGGAGTGTTTGGCGTTTATGTCGGGGACTGTCTGTGACAGTTTTAGTGCTAAAGTTTAACCATGTTTCCTGCTTGTCCAGACAGAATGAGTTTATGTCGCTCGGTCAGCACAAATGCTTAACCTGCAGTCATCACATACACAGATATTAGCAGTTTTTTACAGAGTAAGATTTTTATTTGCATTATGATGGATTGTCAGTTTTTCAATCATACAAAAGCCATGACTAGTCATGTGAATACAGCTGAGGTCAAAACTTTACATCCCCTTTCATAATCTGCAAAATGTTTTTTACCATAATGTGCAAAATTATTTTACCAAAATAAGAGGGATCATACAAAATGCATGTTATTGTTTATTTAGTACTGACCTGATTAAGATTTCAAAAGATGTTTACATATAGTCCACAAGAGAAAATAATAGTTGAATCATAAAAATGACCCCGTTCAAAAGTTTACATACACTTGATTCTTAGTACTGTGTTGTTACTGAATGATCCACAGCTGTTTTTTGTTTAGTGATAGTTGTTCATGAGTGCCTTGTTTGTCCAGAACAGTTCATCTGCCTGCTGTTCTTCAGAAAAATCCTTCAGGTCCCACAAATTCTTTGGTTTTCTAGCATTTTTGTGTATTTGAACTTTTTCCAACAATGACCGTATGATTTTTAGATCCATCTTTTCACACTGAGGACAACTGAGAGACTCATATGCAACAATTACAGAAGGTTCAAACACTCACTGATGCTCCAGAAGGAAACACGATGCATTAAGAGCCGGGGGTTAAAACTTTTGAACAGAATGGAGATGTGTACATTTTTCTTATTTTGCCTAAACATCATATTTTTTTATTTAGTACTGCCCTTCAGAAGCTACAGAAATACTTAAATGTTTTCCAAAAGACATAATAATAAGTTAAATTTACCCTGATTTTCAAATTCAAAACGTTTTCACCCCTGGCTCTTAATGCATTGTGTTTCCTTCTGGAGCATCAGTGAGTGTTTGAACCTTCTGTAATAGTTGAATATGAGTACCCCAGTTGTCCTCAGTGTGAAAAGATGGATCTCATTGTCGGAAAGGGTTCAAATTCACAAAAATGCTAGAAAAACCAAAGAATTTGTGAGACCTGAAGGATTTTTCTGAAGAACAGCAGGCAGTTTAACTGTTCAGGACAAACAAGGGACTCATGAACAACTGTCACTAAACAAAAAAAAACAAAACAAAAAAAAAAACAGCTGTGGATCATTCAGGTAACAACACAGTATTAAGAATCGAGGGGATGTAAACTTTTGAACAGGGTCAGCTATTATTTTCTCTTGTGGCCTATATGTAAACGTCTTTTATGTGAAATACCTTATTCAGGTCAGTATTAAATAAACAATAACATATGATCCCTCTTGTTTTGGTAAAATAATGAACATTTTGCAGATTCTGAAAGGGGGATGTAAACTTTTGACCTCAACTGTAGAAATAGTTCATTATAAAAACTAAAATTTGCTGAAAGCCATCCAAGTCCAAACAGCTGATAAAAACATCACAATAATCCACAAGTAATCCACACCACTCCAGTCCATCAACTAACATCTTGAGAAGCCAAAGGATGCATGTTTGTAAGAGAAAAAAATCCGAAGGTAATTTAATAGGAAAAAAAATTAAGGTAATTTAACTTCAAACTGTTGCTTTTGGCTAAAATATGAGTCCATAATCCATTATTGGGATTGCTCTATCCAAAAAGTCCCTCCCCTGTTGTCTTCTCACATCAAAATCCACCCACATATTTGTTCAGAACTGTTGGTGTGGATTGCTTGTGGATTATTGTGATGTTTTTATCAGCTGTTCAATGTTTTTATCATTCTGACGGCACCCATTCACTGCAGACGATCCACTGGTGAAGTACTGCAATTTCTCCAAATCTATTCTTATGAAGAAACAAACTCTACATCTACATCTTGGATGGCCTGAGAGTAAGTAAACTGTCAGCAAATTTTCATGTTTGGGTGAACTGTTCTATTAATAGCTTCAATTTGAACAAAAGCAGCTGTACAAATGTCCAGTCATCTTCTTCCTTGTTGTTGTTGTAGTAATTAGCTCGTCTTGGCTGCTACTTCTCCCACATGTGAAAATGTCAGCATGACTAGATGGTTAAAATGCACTTCAACACCTTGATAGCGCAGCTTTATCAGCCTTGGAGTTTAATTGTCATCATTTCAGCACTTTCTAGGCCCCAGACTTCCTAAAAGTCCGGAGGGATTTTCTTTTTCTTGCAGTGTATTTTTGTCATGTTATAATTAAAAGATCAGAGGTAGATGACTCATATCCTGAGTGGAATATGAAACAAATGTGAAAAGATGTCTGTGTGTGCCCCGGGCCTTAATATAAACCATATACGTAGACTGTGGAAACATGTTGCTTTGCATGAAGGATGCAGTGATAGAGTGGAGGAACAGCCACTGTGAACTTATTCAGATTCATTCTTAGTCGGAATCTTCAGAGATCTTAGATAATGTCCTCCACAGGTGCCTCTCTTAAAGGAGAAGTTCACTTCTAGAACAAGAATTTACAGATAATGTACTCACCCCGTTGTCATCCAAGGTGTTTATGTCTTTCTTCCTTCAGTCGTAAAGAAATTGAGGAAAACATTTCAGGATTTCTCTCCATATAGTGGACTTCAATGGTGTCTGTGAGTTTGAACATCCAAAATGCAGTTTAAATGCAGCTTCAAAGGGCTCTAAATGATTCCACCCGAGGAAGAAGGGTCTTACCTAGGGAAACGATAGATTTTCAAAAAAACAAAAACAAACAAAAAAACAGTTCATATACTTATCTTTAGGGATAAATTTATATTGTATTTTATTTTATTTTATTTTATTTTATTTTATTTTCCACACATTGCTAATGCTAATAATTTTTAATTTTTTATATTTCTTAGTAGGTTTAAGATAATTTTTATTACTTTTTTTGTCTTTCTTTCTGTCTAAAGGTAATAATCTGTGATTATATTTTTTATTTAAAAACCTGTATTAATCATGGACTGTTTGGTATTCATTTGTTTTCCACAAATAAAAGGTTTGCAAAAATTTTCAAAAAAAAAAAAAACAAAAAAAAAACACACGCATGCTCTCAAAATTACCTGTAGGTTTGGTCTTTATTTAATAGCTTTTTTATTTTTTAAATTTTTGTCTTTTTTTATTATTATAATTTGTTTATATGTTAAGGACCATCCATAAAACCTGCCTCAAATTTAATTTAATTTAATTTAATTTAATTTAATTTAATTTAATTTTTTTTTTTTATTTCCACACATTGCAGATGCTTTGATTAGACTTATTTTACGCCTAAAGATAATTTTTTATTTGTTTATTTTATTTTATGTTATTTTATTTATTTTTGTTTTATTTCAAGACTAGCATCTGAGGTTTAAAAAGTATATAAATTGTAATTGTTTTGTAGAAAATAACTGATCGTTTCGCTAGATAAGACCCTTATTCCTGGGCTGGGATCATTTAGAGCCCTTTGAAGTTGCATTGAAACTGCATTTTTGAAATGTTCAAACTTACGGGCACCATTGAAGTCCATTATATGGAGAGAAATCCTCAAATGTTTTCCTCAAAGTACATAATTTCTTTACGACTGAAGAAAGAAAGACATGAACATCTTGGGTGACAAGGGGATGAGTACATTATCTATGCAATTTTTGCTCTGGAAATGAATTTCTCCTTTAAACACCTCAGATTAAAAGAAATCTTTTTTTCATAGGAGTCATTTTCACTTGATATGGTTTTTGAGTTCCTCATGGTTCTTTGAAGAAGCAGCAAGAACTTTCAGGGTTTATATACATACACTACCATCCAAAGTTTTGGAGTTAATAAGAAATTAATACTTTTATTCATCAAGAATGCATTAAATAATAAACTGTTTTCAAATGTTTTCAACATTGCTAATATTAGGAAAAACTTCTTGAGCAGCAGTCAGCATATGAGACTGATTTCTGAAGGATCATGTGACACTGAAGACTGGCGTAATGATGCTGAAAATTCAGCTTTGCATCACTGGAATAAATTACATTTTACGATATATTCAAATAGAAAGCAGTTATTTTAAATTGTAATAATATTTCACAATTTTACTGTGCTTTTGATCAAATGAATGCAGCCTTGGTGAGCAACAGAGACTTCGTTCAGAAACATTAAGAAGTCTTAACAAGCCCAAACGCATATGCAAATTACATTTCAGAGCGATTTGAAAGAGTAATGACCCAAATTTCAATCTGTTTCCCCCACAAGCTAATTTATGACTTCAGAAGGCTTGAAATATAGTCATATGGACTTCTTTTATGATGTGTTTTGTTTGACAAATGTGGTCACTATGAAGTGTTGCATGGAAAATAACTTCAGAATTGTCCTTTGGTGTTCCACAGATAAAAAACAACAGCATATGGGTTTGGACAGACATGACAGAGAGTAAACAAACACAATTTTCATTCGTAGGAGTGAACTGTTCCTTTAAGAACTAGAGTGCAAACAAAGTAAAACCTCTTTGCAACCGTAGTTAAGAGATTGTTTGAAGCCATGTCATTTTTTTCAGTGTTATAAATGAGCAGAATTATTTATAGGTTTTCATCGCACAGGTTAACTACACTGTGGTACAGTGCCCATGAAATATGACGTATCTTTACAATAGCATGATAATGAGTCTCCTTAATTAAGCCTTTGTCTTAAATGGCTCATAAATGTCAGTCTTTGGTGATTTGTAGCGATAAAGGTTCTTAACCTCTGGCCTTTCCTGTCACCTCCGTGCATTAACAGTCCCTCATCCTTCCGCCCAGTGTGTCTCCTTATTGCAGTCTTCTCATACAGCCCTAGAACTGTGTGTGTGTGTGTGTTGGTGAAGTGTCCAGATTCTTCAGATGTCTGGGCCGCTGCTTTCTGGAGTGCCTGGAATATCTTGCATGCCTGTCACTAGACTTCTGCAGCTCTGGAGAGCAGCATGAGCAAGTGTTTCCTTTCTCATTTGGGCCCTGATCAATCTGTAAAATCTGCATATATTATTAGGAACTATACTAGTGTATTTTAAGCACCTTAAGCACTGTCTGAATGAAATGTGCAAAAGCATTTAATTTAATTTATTTTTATTTTATTATTTATTTTGTTCTTAAAATTACTTGTAAGTTTGGTCTTATTTTAATTTAATTTAATTTAATTTAATTTAATTTAATTTAATTTTATTATTTAATTTGTTCTTAAAATTACTTGTAAGTTTGGTCTTATTTTAATTTAATTTAATTTAATTTAATTTAATTTAATTTAATTTAATTTAATTTAATTTAATTTAATTTTATTTTATTTTATTATTTAATTTGTTCTTAAAATTACTTGTAGGTTTGGTCTTATTTTAATTTAATTTAATTTAATTTAATTTAATTTAATTTAATTTTATTTAATTTTATTTTGAGAAACGTCCATAACACCTGCCTTAATCATATACTGTTTGCTATTCAGTTGTTTCCAAACATTGCAAATGCTCTTAAAATTCTTAAAATTCTGGATGTATTTAATTTTATTTTATTCCACACATTGAAAATACTTTGATTAGATTTTATTTTATACCTAAATAT
Organism: Labeo rohita; assembly: GCF_022985175.1. NCBI lineage: Eukaryota > Metazoa > Chordata > Actinopteri > Cypriniformes > Cyprinidae > Labeo > Labeo rohita. The sequence continues at coordinate 32,190,797 of NC_066881.1, read as the reverse complement.
CTTTTTTTTAAATTTAATTTAATTTAATCTAATTTAATTTAATTGTATTATTTTATTTTTGCAGGGGAGAAACATCCCTATAGAAAATGTTTTACATTTTTAGAACATGATAATACTGATTTAGTTAATCTCCACACATTGCAAATGCTCTCAAAAATGATGCCAAATGGTTCTTGTCAGCCTAGGTTTCATTCATTTCATATTTCAGTTATGACACCTGATCAAATCTACTAATTTCTTTATATTGCTTATATACATAATGTAGTTATATTTATGTTTCAGAAAAGCATTGTTTGTTTATCTAATTATTATTTGCTTGTGAGAACCTGTGTGATCTTTGCACTCAGGTTTAATGCACTTCTTAAATGACTGTGATTTCGGTGGTTAAACCCTAAGAGAGGTTTTGTTCTGGCTACTGAATCCACAAGGAAGTGGCATGTAACGCTTGATGGACTGCAGTTTGAGATCGGCACCACAACCACTAATGGCATCACTAAAGCTGCACCACAGGCCTATTTACTGCTAATGCTAGCTGTCCAAAAGTGCCAATCTCACAGTCAGAAACACCACAAGCTCCTTAACTGGCTTTGTCATTCATACGCATATAAAAGAGTGCTATTAGAGAGACCAGAAATCATTTTTACACAGTTTTCCACCTCATACTTACAGTAAGTGTCACTGGTGAACCAAGACCATTTTAAATATATATTTTTCCTAGTAGGTTTGATCCCATTCGGCTAATGGTGCTATCAAAACATTAAAGGCTTTATGAAGGAACATTTTCGGGCCAGTAAGCAGCCACATAGCACACAGCATCACGGCTGTGAGTTTTGCAAGAATTTAAGAAAGCGTTTGTAAAATTTATTAATGTATTTCTTTCTTTCTTTCTTTCTTTCTATTGAGAAAACCTGTCTTTTTAAAAACCTGTCTTAATCATGAATTGTTTGGTATTCAGTTGTTTCTCACAAATAAAAAAATAACTTCCAAACATTGCAAATGCTCTCAAAATAAATTGTAGGTTTGGTCTTTAATTTAATTTAATTTAATTTAATTTAATTCTATTTAATTTAATTCTATTTCATTTAATTTTATTTTGAGAAACATCCTGCCTTAATCATATACTGTTTGATATTCGGTTGTTTCCAAATAGCACAAATGCTCTCAAAATTCTTTGCAGGTGTGAGGCTTATTATTTTATTTTATTTTTTATTATTGTATTTTATTTTGTTGTTTCCACACATTGCAAAAGCTTTAATTAGATTTTAGTTGAATAATAATATTTGCTTGTTTGTAATTCTTTTCTTTTCTTTTATTTTATTTTATTTTTTTATTTGTTTGTTTATATATTTTATTTTATATTTTAAAATTCTTAGTAGGTTTGTAATTCTTTTATTTTCTTTTATTTATTTTTTTATTTCCACACATTGCATAAGCTTTGATTAGATTTTATTTGATCCCTGAAGAAAAAAAAAAATATTTGTTTGTTTATATATTTTATTTTATATTTTAAAATTGTTAGTAGGTTAGTAATTATTTTATTTTATTTTATTTTATTTTATTTTATTTTATTTTTTTATTTCCGCACATTGCAAAAGCTTTGATTAGATTTTATCTGATCCCTAAAGATTTTTTTTTTATTTGTTTGTTTATATATTTTATTTAATATTTTAAAATTCTTAGTAGGTTTGTAAATATTTTATTTTATTTTATTTTATTTTTCGCAAATGCTCTCAAAATCCTTTGCAGTTTTGAGATTTTCAGAGCATTTATTATGTGTGGAAAAATAAACTAAAATAAAATAAAATAATAAATAGGTTTTGAGATTATTTAATGTTTTTTTATTATTTCCATACATTGCAAATGCTTTAATTAGATTTTATTTTATCCCTAAAGAAAGTTTTTTATTTATTTGTTTATATATTTTATATAAAAAAATAAAAATAAAATAAATAAACAAAAAATATATTTAGGGATAAAATGAAATCTAATCAAAGCATTTATAATGTGTGGAAATAATAAAATAAAATAAAATAAAATAAAATAAAATAAAATAAAATAAAATAAAATAAAATAAAATAAAATAAAGAGATTATTTTATTTTATTATTTTCATACATTACAAATGCTTTGATTAGATTTTATTTTATCCCTAAAGAAAGTTTTTATATATTTGTTTATATATTTTAGATTTTAAAATTCTTAGTAGGTTTGTGATAGTTTTCTTTTTTTTCTTTTATTTTATTTCTTACATTTTTTTTTAGATTTCATTTAAATTAATTACATTTTTTATTTTATTTTATTTTTTATTATTATATTTTAGTTTAGTTTAAATTCTTAGTAGGTTTGAGATTATTTTATTTTATTTTTTTTAATTTCCTCACATTGCAAATGCTTTGATTAGATTCTATTTTATATAAGTATAATTTTGTATTTGTTTGTTTGTTTGTTTTATTTTATATTTTCAAATTCTTAGTAGACTTGTGATTATTTTATTTTATTTTATTTTATTTTATTTTATTTTATTTTATTTTATTTTATTTTATTTTATTTTATTTTATGTAGAGAAGCATCCCTAAAGATAAATTTTTTTACAGCCTGTCTTAGTCATAAACTGTTTGGTATTCTTCCAAATTACTCGCAGGTTCAGCTAATAACCCAAGTCATTGAGATAATGGCACTATCAAGACATTAAAGGCTTTAAGAATTGGATGAAGGGCTGCTTTTGGGCCAGAAAGCAACCACATAGCAAATAACATCATGGCTGTGAGTTTTTTGTGGCTATGAATCACTCACATTACCTTTATGTAGTTTTAAAAGCTGTCCTGCTCTTATTGAGGTCCTCCACACTAAGTAAGGATCAGGATTAACTACGGTACTTATGCGTGGTTAACTTTCCTATGTGTCATTACAAGTGGATTACTGCACAAAACATGTTAATACATGGCAAAGAACACGTACACAGACATTATCCCACAATTATTTTGTTCTCTATAATTTAGATGTCGAAGCATTTGGCACACCTGAAGTCAAATCGCACCGAACGCCGTTTAAAGTGTTTTTTTGATGATCATAATGAATATTTATTCACACGGGTTGCCAGGGAGATGCTACGTGACATCATGTTTTTCTAAGAATTCTTGATGCGGGTAGTGAGTGTTTGCTCTCCGTGTGAATAGTTTTTCTTTTCGTCTCCTCTGCGAGTAAAACAAACTCTGCATTTTGGTAGGATTGTTTTGAAACCAAAAGCTGACCAAACAATTGTCTTGCATAAATCATAACTTGCTGTCAATAGACAGAAGGGCGGCACACAGCAGGCCGCTCACGTGACTGACTGCCTTCGGAGGTGGAATAACACCGTCGTGTCGATGGCCTCGCTGAAATCACTCAGCATTAGCATAACAGCAGGATTGAGCTGTAATGAACGTTAAGCATCCATTAGGAGGCTGTTCTCATGCTCAAGTCCATTAGCTGTGTTCTGATTACTCTACTGACCTAAATAAATGACCAGTCTTTCTCAAGACGTGTCTGTGATTGTGTGCTTTACTGCTAGCTGCTTTCCAAATCGTATACTAACTGCTAAAAGTATGTACTTCATGCCTAATGTGAAAGTATATGCTTTTGAAACTTTTTGGCTGTATTCATGGAACATGAACACAATGAATGTGTGTAAACTGTTTGTTAAACAGTTCTTATGTAAACGGTCATATTCAATTGGACAATTAGCATGACAGGCTTTTAAGAATGATTATCTCTGAATATGGAAGCCTGTTTCTGCCACACTGCAACATTTTATCTTACAGTTTGGACTGTTTTCTCACAGTTCTGTGACTGGTTGTATACTAAAGACTAGTCTTAAAAGATAGTCTCATAATTTTCTTTTGCAAAAGTGGTCATAATCTGAATTCGAAAAATAAGACTGATTACCACTTGGTTAACTGCTAGTTCGTCAAACTAGGTCTTAAGACAGAGTCTTAACATAGACTATTTTAATGCAACTGTGAGAATCCCTAAAGATATTTTTTTATTCTTTTTTGGGGTTTATTTTATTTTATTTTATTTTATTTTATTTTATTTCCACACCTTGTAAATGCTTTGATTAGACTTTATTTTTATCCCTAAATATATTTTTTATTCTGTATTATTTTTGGTTTATTTATTTATTTTAAAATTATTTGTAGATTTTATATTTTATTTTATTTTATTTCCACACATTGTAAATGCTTTGATTAGATTAGATTAGATTTTTATCCCTAGAGATATTTTTTATTCTTTATTTTATTTTATTTTACTTTATTGTTTACATTTTATCTGTAGGTTTTATTTTATTTTATTTATTTATTTATTTTTATTTCCACACATTGTAAATGATTGTCATTTTAAATGTAGTTAAAGTGTTAGTCATTTTGTTGTGTTGTTGTAATTTTTATTAGTTGTTAATAAATAAAATATTAAAACCTGCTTTAATCATATACAGTTTGGTATTCAGTTGTTTTCAAATATTGCAGATGCTTTCAACATTATTATTATTTATTTTTTATTTTTTTATTGACATTGTAAATGCTTTGATTAGATTTTATTTTATCCCTAAAGATATTTTTTAATTCATTTTTGAGGTTTGTTTATTTTATTTTAATTTTTTTAATTATTTGTTTATTTTATTTTATTTTATTTTATTTTATTTTATTTATTATTTTAGTTTAGTTTAGTTTAATTTTCCCCACATTGTAAATTATTTGATCAGATTTAATTTTATGCTTTTTTGGGGGGTTTATTTATTTTATTTACATTTTTTAAATTATTTGTTTGTTTTATTGTATTTTTTCCCACACATTGTAAAAGTTTTGATTAGATTTTATTTTATGCCTAAAGATATTTTTTATTCTTTTTTTTGTTTATTTATTTTATTTTAATTTTTAAAATTATTTGTAGTTTTTTAAATATTTATTTTATTGTATTGTATTTTTTATTTTATTATTTCCACACATTGTAAATGATTTGACTAGATTATATTTTATCCCTAAAGATATTTTTTATCCTTTTTTTTATTTTTGCTTTAATTATTTTATTTTAATTATTTAAATTTTTGTAAGTTTAATTTAATAATTTAATTTATTTTTATTTTATTTTTTCTAAATGTTTATGTACATTAGTATACCATTATATTAGTATATCAAGCTAAACTGATAAAAAAAAAATAATTTTGCTTTGACAACTAGCTGAAATCAGTTTTTTCTATATTATTTTATTTTATTTTATTTTATTTCAAGTAATGAAATTGCTTTTTAATGGTTTTAAGTTTACTTTCAGTCAGTTATAATAACACTGATTCGAGAGTTGTTGTCATTTGCCTATTAGCTGAAAGAGCCTGTTTGGTTGCATCTATTTAAAATAATGTAAATTTAATTTGACACATTGGCTTTAGTTCAGATAAGCATACTGTCATACTGTATACAAATGTAGTCTGATATAGTCTGATATTCCATTGTGGGATGCAACCATGTTCTTACTCTATATTTTTCCACACTGTTTGTATGTCTTCTCATTTTGCAGATGAAGATTTTACTTCTTCAGATATTGTATGTGATTTATACCGTTGGTTAGGTCCTAACATCTTCAGCTGGATGAAGAGGAAAAGTGAAGAACAGCGCGACGTGACCCACCTCTTTCAGTTCTGTCTTTTTCTCTCTGACTCTCACTAGCTGTCCTATTGTGTTTGCTAAATGTGGCAGGTCTGTAAGACAGCCATAAAAACAATGTAAATCTGGCCGGGACAGGCGATGGGGAAGCGCGTGAAAGACTGTATAGTCCATCTTTTATTTCACACCCCTAAACCTGTGGCCTGTCCCCTCCTTTTCTCGCTTCCCTCTCATTGCGATCCAAACTGTCACCTTTTATGGGAGCGTGTGATGGCTTCACTGTGTATGAGTGAGCGAGAGAATCTGGGCTAAAGAAAGAAAAGCCGTGATCGAAGGCCCCATTCACCGCTTTCTTTAACAGCCTTATTAGCTGGCTCGTTCGCAGTGAATGGGAACGTTTCTTTTATGAGGAAGAGGGGGAAAAAAAAAAAAACAGGAGGCTCGGGCAGCCTGGTGGAGAGGAGAGAGGAAAAACAAGAGGGAAAGGCATATTCGCCACAGTTCCCTCCTCCTCTCCTAATCCCGCTCTCCTCCGCGACTCTTTAGTTTTCGCCTTCGGATCGGTGAAAAGGGCCTGTCCAATGGAGAAGACAGTTTGGAAGGGGAGTGTGGAGCGCGGCAGGGGGGCCCCTCGGTCTCTGACATTTAGGGGTCATTGATTAGGGAGCCTCCCTGTGTGAGCGCTGGGACAGAGAGGGCTCCACGGGGGGAGCTGCGTGAGGGAGTCTATCAGGCACGGCTAGTAATGCTGGGAAAATGACGGGCTCCGTATGCAACTGTATGGATGATGTGTAGTGCAGCTTACACAGAGACTAAAGGAAATTACAAATCTGTCATTATTTACTCGCCCTTGTGTCTTTACAAACCGTTTACCAAACTTTACACGGCTCTTTTGCATATGAAAGACAGTTTATAGTGCCTACTTCTTTCAAAATCCAATAAAATAAAAATTGTTTTCTGCTCATCTGAGGCTCTGAAATTTTTAATTTTCCATTTACCCATACAAAATAATAATCAGAAAAATTTTAGCTTAAAACCATAATGTTGCTTAAAACCAGACAAAAATATGATCTGATTATGGCATTTTTTAACATTATTGTTTTTATTATTTATTTTAAGTTCATGCAGAAATGTTTCAGACTTTAAAATAGTTTTGAAAGAAATCTCTTATGCTCACCAAGGCTGGATTTATTTAATCAAAAATACATAAAAACCATAACAAAAAATCAAATATTATTACAATAAAAAAATCTGATTTCTATGTGAATATATTTTCAAATGTAATTTATTCCTGTGATGCAAAGCTGAATTTTCAGCATCATTACTCCAGTCTTCTGTGTCACATGATCCCTTAGAAATCATTATAATTTGCTGGTTATAATATATTTTTACTGTGTTTTTGATCAAATGAATGCAGCCTTGCTGCTTAAAACCATGTTGCTTAAAACTAGACAAAAATATGATCTGATTTTGGCATTTTTAACAATACATTTCACAAATATTATTTAACCAATTCATTCTTTATTTTTATTTATTATTTTAGATTCAGGCAGAAATGTTTTAGATTTTGTTTAGAGACTTTTTTCTTTTCCAGAAAATGTAAAAAGTATACACTGGTCAAAAGTTAGGAATAAGATTTTTTAAATATTTTTGCATTTATTTGATCAAAAATACATAATAGCAATAACAAATTAAATATTATTATAATTATAAAAACTGTTTTCTATTTGAATATATTGTAAAATGTAATTTATTTCTGTGATGCAAAGCTGAATTTTCAGAATCATTACTCCAATCTTTAGTGCATGATCCTTTAGAAATCATTCTAATTTGCTGGTTATAATATATTTCAAATACTATTTCAAAAGTTTTTACTGTGTTTTTAATCAAATAAATGCAGCCTTGGAAAGATTTCTTTCAAAAACATTTTTAAAAAAAGATCTTTTGCATATGATAGACAGTTTATAGTGCCCACTTCTTTCAAGATCCAATAAAATAAAATAAAAAAATAATAAAATAAAATAGCTATATAATAGATTTATTTGTTTTGTATTGGAAAGAAAATTTACAGTTTTCCGCTCTTCTGAAACTCTGAAATCTGTAATTTTCCTAGAATCCTTAAAAAAATTATAATCAGAAACATTACAGCTTGTTGCTTAAAACCAGACAAAAATATGATCTGATTATGGAATTTTAAATAATATATTCCACTTATGTTATTTAAGCAATTCATTATTTATTATTTTAAGTTCAAGCAGAAATTTTTCAAACTATGTTTAGAGGTTTTTAGACCTGGTTTAGACTTTTTTCCAGAAAAAGTAAAAAGTATAAACTACTGGTCAAAAGTTAGGAATAAGATTTTTTATATAAATGTTTGAAAGAAACGTTTTATGCTCACCAAGGCTGCATTTATTTTGATCAAAAATACGGAACAGCAATAACAATGAAATATTATTATAATTATTATTAAAAAAACTTTATCTATTTGAATATATTGTAAAATGTAATTTATTTCTGTGATGCAAAGCTGAATTTTAAGCATCGTTACTCCGGTCTTCAGTGTCACATGATCCTTCAGAAATCATTCACATGCTGATTATATTTCAAATAATATTTCAAAATATTTTCTTGTGTTTTTAAAATCTTGGAATTCTTTCAAAAACATTTTTAAAATAGTTATTTCAAACTTTCAATCTGTTTTGATAGATTTGTCAGCAGTGGCTGATTTTGTACAGCAAAAATAGCAACATTAAATTCTCAAACTGTCATTTTTTTAAAAAAACATCTCAAGATATGTTGTTGAAAGAATCTTTAAGATGTCACAGCGCAACTTATTAGCATTTACAGACATTCTGTGTCTCTCTGAATGTTTTAAAATGTCAAATCCATGAAATGGAAAGTGTCATGACCCAAGTATGTATGCAATTTAAAAGGCCCTGGGGTCTCTGGGACCCCCAAAGGGTTAATAACCCGACAGATGTGCCACTAGGTGGCGCTGTTGCTGTGAATGAATGGCATTCTGCAGCACTTGAGCTTGTGCAGGGGAGGAGGGAGACCCCCAGTTCCGGACAAACTTTGCAGGATTGCGCAGAACTGGTTGAGTCGCTCGGAGGGAGCTGGAGCTCCGAGGTCTGTGATTGGAGGAGAAAGCCCGACTCCGAAAACTATCAGCCAGGAAACGTCTCGGGTTTCAGGGGGGAGTGACATTTCTTCAGGGGGTTGGAAGGAGAGAGAAAAAAATCTCTGTAAACCTGACAAAGCGTCTGAGAACAGCCAGTATCCTCAGAGACTGCGCTCATGTCACTGGATGTGTATTTTGGGATGGATGTTTTATTCGCTGTTTGTTGCGGTGTTGCATCTCGTGTAGCCGAAGGCTGCAGCGCGTTTGCACGAGCAGTTTGGTGAAGCAACAACAACTTGGTTTACGGACGAAAAAAAGTTTCTGGGACGCGTAATTTTTTTTCTCTCTCTCTTCTGGAAGGATTTACACAAACACGCACGGATACTATCGGTGGATCGCTACTGGCATGCGATCCTGTCGTCGGTGCCCCGTTGGATTTGGGAATAGGGAATAGTTTTGGTCGCATTCCTGTCTGGATTCGGCCCATGAGCTCCCCGTTTATATGCGGATCCTGAACTTCACCATCAGCTCCTTCTCTGTAAGTTACTTGTGTGTCTGTTTAGATTTCAAGCGAAGGTTTGCTTGTCTTTCATGGAAATGCAACTTTTTGTCATTTGCCGCGACTTTACGCATGTTTAATTATTGTGGCTTCAACTTTTTAAATACGCAAATTTAACATCAAATGCGCACAAATTTGGATACTCTAGGCTAGGATATCTAAAGTTACGTGGAGTTCACTGAAAATGTCATAACTTCTATCTTTCATGATTCGCGATGGCCTTGTCAGACTCTTTTGTCAAGGTTAACTAAATATTTTCACTTAGTTTATCTATATGTATGCACACTTAGTGTGCGTGCATTTATTCTTCATTGCTTTTTTATTTTTAAAGATAAAGAAGCTTGCAGAATATAAAATTATGAGTCTGTGCTTATTATGAAACATCAGATACTGCTTTCATTGTATGAGAAAAATGTCATTTAAAAATGTCGTCTTGAAAGCTGCAAGCCAACGCTAATACGTAATATAAAATCATAAAAGTGAACTTTCATAAAAAACCTGTTATACGAACGTTTTTGTTTTTGCGAAATACCGCATGTAGTCAGATATAAGTAAAAATGGTTAAATCCACTCAAAATCACCATTTATATTTATAGCTCGTCCTCAAGCGTCTTGATTTTCAAAAGTATTATTTTAATGCATTCATAACATACTGCGGTCATTTAGAACGTGCACATTTTAGAACGCTCCATTCTATTCAAATTCAAATTCGAATTCAAAAAGCAACACATTTTGGTGATTTTCAGGAACAGTCTGGCCTACCTGTTGTTTTCTTTTTTCCCCTTTTTTTTTTTGTAAGTGTCGTTTAATCATCGTGGTAATGAGAGTATACCCAGGCCTACAGCCCTGAAATCTGTGGATACAAAAAGATAAAACGAAACAGACGGACATAAGTTTGCTTGTGAAAGTTTACTTTGTCATGTTAAATAAGTGGCTTTTGGATTTCCTTAGTCAATAGCCTGTTAGTGATAAACTGGAATAAACTAGAATGCTATTTGCAACAATCAATCAATAATTAACTCTAATCATAATTTAGATACTAATTACAGTTGATCTAATGATAAACCTGTCCATTCACGAAGTGATCAAATTAGTCTCCAGTAATAAAATCATGATAAACTCATTAGGCTTGTGTTTTGTTAATGGACCTCGATAAAGAACACAGGTTTAAGTAACAATTCAAATGTAATCAAAGAGAACAGTACAGCTGATTCCAGAAGAACATCGGTGTTTTTCTTTGCGTTGGCATTAAATCCTCTTTGTGTATTCTGATTTGAATGTGAATAGGATGATGATTAACGCCTTCAGATTGCGTGTGCACGCGTTGTACGCCGCAGACAGCGATCTAAAAGCAATGCTTCCACGAGAAAAGTTCTCTAAAGGTGACGTCATGTATTGCATTGGGAACCTTTTTCTAAATCATGCTCGTGCAGCAAACCTGGGAAGCACTGACGGCGATTTGCTCACTGTTTCTATCCAGCATGCGCAAAAATGCGTCTTGCGATCTCTAGTGCAATAGTTATGTAACCTATGAAATTAATTAAATGACGCATGACAAGAAATGAGAATAAACTACAGTATTTTTTGTTGCAGCATCAAAATCCTGCATTGCTCACCATGCACGGTAAAAAAAAAAAAAAACTGCAGAGGAACCTCCGCAGCTGTCAGTCATGTCACAAGCATTAAAGCCTGCTATAAATGCAAGCGCACGATCACAGAACAGATCAATACTGCATTTACGCGCCAGATCTCTAGAGAGTGAAGTGCGCTTGTCCACTGACTGACTGTTTCCCGCGTTTTCAGTTCCTTTTCAGTGGTCTTGTTTTGAATGTTTAAATCACCTTTTTTGTTTTTCCAAATGTGTTCTATGAATTTGAAAAAGAGTGAAATGCAAGTCTTGTGATAGATAAAAGTGATATGACAGATAGATCGACAGATCGAACCTAACGAAAATCAACCATGGTTTTACTACAAATAAAACCAAAAAAACATGGTTACTATAGTTAAACCATGGTTACCACATATTAACCATGGTCTTGCCAGACTAACCATAGTTTAACCATGGTATTTGTAGTAAAACTATGGTTATACGAATGGTTACTACACTTTTACTATAATAAAACCATGGTTACTTTTTGTAAAGGGATGAATATCTTTAATGCTTGGGATAAAAGTGTCTACCAAATGCACAATGTATTTAAACACATGCATTGGAACTTTCATAATAGATGGATTGCAGTCCTGATAAAACAAATCACCGTTTAGTAGTGATGTTGGAAAATTGTCCTCTATGTTATTGTCTTCTATGTCAGTACTTTAGAAAGTTAGCCAAAGTTACAGGTAGCTCTTAAAGCAGTAGCTGATTTGTCAGGTTAGTGTGTAGGTGTCAGATAGTAGGTAGGTCTAAAGCATCAGAGCTTTGGTATGTCTGTGGCAAGGCTTGTTTAACAGCATTTTGACATGTGGGCCTTTAGTTTCTCTCTCTTTCATAGGCCTACGCACTCTCTACGAGATAGTTGTGCTTTGAAATATTCACACTAGATATGTAGAGCCCATGCTATGGAGGGTTTTATGTATTATGTGTCCTCGAAAGAAAGTTTTCTAATTGTTTCTCCTCTTTTTTCTTGTTTTGGGGATCACGTGCACGATCTCTGCTGCCCTCATCAGCCCAGGTGATTGGTGGGAATTCCAGTGAGGGACCGACCGTGCAGCCTGCAGTTCATGGTTGGGTGGAGCTCCTCAGATGGGATCCGTGTCCAGGGGGAGGCCGAGGAAGGGGGGATGGGGAGACACGCCCGCTGTTGACGGGATGTCCGCCCGAGGGTGGCTTCTGGGTGCGCTCCTACTTTTGACCCTGGCAGCGGCGTCCGTGGCAAGGCCGTCGTCAAGGATTGCTGAGAGGGTGGAGACTGCGAGTGAACGTGAAGGTAAGGAAAAGGAGCGTTCCCAGCTTTTACAGCAGGATCTTGTTAGGAATACTTGATAGTTCAGTGGTGACAAGAAAACAGATGCTTCTTTACTGCTTAATCACTATAAAAACAACCTTTTTCTCCTACGCAGCTGCACCTATGTGTGAAAATATTTTGTTTTTATTGGGGGAAGTCTTGGGAAAATAAGGAATTCGGGTAAAACAAAACATCGCCGCACGGAATTTCTCGTGGTATAGGTAGGATTCCTCATGGCTTCATACATCATTAGTTAGTGCAGATTTATGGGATTTAGCTTTTCATAAACGCTCGCGTTCAGCCCTTCAAGACAGCCAGGAAAGTTCTGAGGAGGTGCTGGTTTGCAACGATGTGTGGTTTGGAGGTTTTACGAGTTGCTGTATGCAAACCCTAGGAAGTACTTCTTTTGCATTGAGCACGTCTTTGAAACGCCGATAATTATGTGGAGAAAGTGGTTTCAGCATATATCTGGCGTCTTTGAACCGCGAACCCTGAGGTTTTATAATGTATGGAATTCTTTTTCTATGCTACGCTCACAACAGCTCGTTTCTTAAGAGTCGCTTTTAGGATTTTTGTGGTTCCACTCGTAACGTCTCTTTTCCTTTCTCCCCCCCATATTTTCTCTCTCTCCATCTGTCTGAGTTTAATGTTGTTCAGAGTTGAGGACCACACACATACCTGCTAGCTTGGCATGCAGATGCAAACCAACCCGTATTAGTTTGTTTGGGAAGAAAATAAACCTTATATGCTTTCAGATTCGAAGTAAAATGAAACAAGAGATTCTCCGCTCTTTCTGGAGGTTTCCTGACTTCCTTTTAACGGGATGTGGTTTGTCATCGTCTTCATTCCTAACTCTAAGTAAAAACACTCATTTTATTTGGTTCTTTGGCACTTTCTGAAGTGGTAAATTCCCAGTGGCGTATCTTGGCCCAGCTTTGCCACATTCTACCATTAGGAGTTGCGATTATTGATGTGATTTTTCCCCTTTCGTTTGAGGCAGCAGGTAATGAGAACTGTTGCTTTGGATAAGCCTGCTTTTGTTCTTCTGGCTTTAATCACTATGTTAATTAAAGGGTTGTCAAACACAATCACTTGAAGTGGCCACCCCACCCCCAACTAACACTGTCCAGATGCCCTTTGACCTCAGGGTTAAAGAGGTCCGTAGTAGGGTTAAAGAGAAAGTTCAGCCAAAAATAAAATTTTGTCATTACTTACTTCAGAGCTCTATGCTTACTTTTCTTTTTAGGAGCACTTGTGCTCCGAACTTAAAACATTTAGGAACACAGTCAAAATTTCTAGAACACCTTCTAATCAATAATCATAAAATCTGATCAATAATTGGCCTTTCTATTACGAGGTGATACTTGACTCCTGAAAGTGATTTACAGGGGAATTTTGTTTTTACCTTTGTAATGGCAATTTTCTGACTTTATTAAAAGTATGTCATCTTTTATGTCAAAATTTTAAAAAATTATATTTTATAACCTTTTTAAAATTTCTAATGAAAACAACAGAATAAGTTACCAATCAAATGAAATCAGTATTAACAAAATTAATTTGTACTACAGAGGTGGCACAGAAGAACACAAAAGTGGCTTGTAGGTGTATTTTCATATGCCAAATAGGCTCAGAGATGGCATGAGTGCAGTCAAATTCATAAATTCATGTTGAGATGAATGTTTTAAATATAAATGTAAATAACTGTAAAGATACTTTAAAAATAAAACTGCCAGCAGGTGATGGCAAGTAGCTGATTTAATTGCTGAATAATATCATTCATTCGATTCGTTCAAACGGCTGATTCATTCAGGAATAAAGCAAGAGACTGTCTTTATGAACGTGAAATTGAATCATTGACTCACTAGATTAGTTTAAAAACGCACGTTCATTCATAAATGAAACACCGCTGTGTTTGAATGGTGATACGTAGCGGCTCGGTTGTGACTTGACGATGTTATTTTTGACGATAAAATAGAGTAAAATCAGGCGATAGTTTTACAGTCACTTAATATTAACTTCTTGTTTATTTGACTGTTGTATTAAATCAGTATCTCATTTACAGACTCCCTTAAAAATCATTAAAAGCTGTCACTCATCTTAGTTCATCTCGATCTAACAAAGCTCCATTATAATTAACAAAGCTCCCTACACTGCACAATGAATCTGTTATTTACACTCTCTCTACACTTTGTTTATGAAAGGACTCGTGAGATGTGTCTGTGATACATTACTCAACGTTGCAAAAACACATAGAAACCTTTGAAGCTCCCATCAGCGCAAACACAAATATACTGATCGAGTCAGCCGCACTGGTGCTCCTAAATATTTTTTCATAGCACTGTAGAGCCCTGTACTCAAACTTGTGTTTTTCCAAACCTGCATGACTGTCATTTTTACATATTGTAAATAGCTTTTAAAGCCATTTTTCAACCATTGACAGTAATTGAAAGATTCTGCTTGTTTGGATGAACTGTTTCTTTAAGATTAAAGCCTCGCTTAACGTCTCAAATACAAAAGATGCTCTATTGCACTGCATCGCTTTGCATTGTTCTACAGGTTATCTTTTGTCCTAAGTCAGATGCTTAACTTTAAGTGGTCTGTGTTGTGGAACTTTGTAAGATGATTTGCACTTTTCTCTCCTATCATATGATGAAAGATTACAGGAGGTCATGTGACGGAGGATTAAGTGGCTGAAGTGGAGTCATGTGATGTGGATAGGCTGATTTGTTTTGGTGAAAGGTGGAAAGCGCTAACCACACAAGTTTCTTGTGGTGCAGATGCAACTCCAGTAGTTGAATGGTTGTGCTAAACATGTTTACTATGTATCAATTCAACGCCCACCCCTGGAGGGAAACTACAACAGCCCCCACCTGATGCATGTAAAGCCCACCAAGGGCTCGGTCGTGTTTCTGGGAGGGGTAATTGTTTAAGATAGCATATCAGTTTAGAATTCATGAGCTGGTTTTTCTGTGAGAGTGATATGGTAGAATATTCCATTACCTTTCTAAATCAGCAACGGTGCTCCTAAAATTAGTTTTATTTGGAACAGCTTCATGATAAAGGCTGAGAGAGAGGTCGAAATCTTCTGAGAGGTTGGAAAACAACACATTGTGAAAGTGTGGGAAAGCAAACTTGAATCAAATGTAATCTGACAGGGCTCAGAGCACAATAGAGTCGAAGATCTTCGCCCTTTATTCCCTGCCGCCCCATAAGGTTTGTGGTTGGAACCAGACGTATGGCCAAGCTGACCCAATGGTGGAAAATGTGGAATCGCGCAAGTTTGGATCGTTATTATTTGGATTGTATGATTTATTTATTGTCATTGGAGTGGTTCTGCTGGTGTTTTAGTGTGCGTGTGTGCCCTGTTGGTTTGGACAGAATTAGACACAGTCAAACGGAGCTTTGATGATGTTTAAAACATTGGATGGAGATCCAAGCGACTCTCTCGCTGTCTTTCCTGCCATCGCTCTTTTTTTTTTTTTCCAGAATCGGAATCGTCCCCAATTTCTTTCTCTCTGCCTTTTTAGCTCAAGGGTTTTCTTCTCACAACCCAGACGTTTCTGTTCATGACAACGACAGTACAGCAGAACTGTGGGAGATGCTCAGCCTCTCGATTAGTGTGACTTAAAGTGACCACCTGTATACAGTAGGGGGTTTCCTGAGCGAATCATTCTGTTTATACAAAACGCCCTAAATCATGATAGTAAGTCCCTGTAATAAAAGTGTCAGCTCACACCCTTTGTTTATTGTGTTTTCTTGGGTGAATAAAGCCTCACTCTCCCACTAAACAAACTAAAAGTGTTTTTTTTTTTTTAGGTTGTTAGCTTTTGTCAACCTTTGTAGTGTTTTTTAGTAATATATGTGTGCTGTATACTGTATATTAGAAAGCACAAAGGGGTTTAAATGGAATTTATTTGAATTTTTAAATGTATTTATTTTACATTTTCCAGTTTTTTTTACATTTATTTTATTTTATTTTTAGCACGTTAGGTGGTTGCCTTGAGTTTTTCAGGTGCTTGCTAGTTGGTTGCTGACTTGCCCTAGCCATAAAGGTAACTTTTAAGTCAATGTGAATTTTTTTTTTTTTTTTTTCCTCCTCATAAATTAGGAATTAACTAGCACACCTCTTTTCAAGAAGCCACATGATTTTATGCATCATTCATGTCTGAAGCACAGTACAGATCAGGTTATGTGTTAAATTTTAAAGTTAGCAGTTTGCTCAAATCCACCACCAAATTCCAGTGTTTATACGTGACTCCAGAGGTTTTGGAGGGAAAGTTGGCCAATGAGATTTGCCCGGATGCTTGTGTTGCCGTGGGCGCCCCTGAGAGGCCTGTGCTTTTGGCTGGGCATGCCATTGTCATGACAATAAAGCTTGCCAAAATTACAATTTGAAAGGCGATTGTGATTAGGAGAGAAAAGGAGCGGCTACGGAAGAGTGTTGGGATTTAACCGGAGTTGAAAATGGGAAGGGTGAGAAAATAAGGAAGGAGGGGAACGTGAAAATAGAACAGGGCGAATGCGCAGCTTGCGTGGAGTTAACTTGTGTGGGGGGCGGTTGGGTTGTCTGCTGAACCCCTGTGATCTAATTATCAGTGTTTGCTAAGGTAAGCATCACTATTACTGTTTAAACAAACCCCTAACTACTGATCTTTGGAGTGTGACTCGTCCCACACCTTTTATCCTTTAGAGATGAGCTGTGCTTGTTGAGGGCAGGTGTGCTAATACACTTTGCTATTAGACTTGTAAGGAGGACCTAAGGAATATCTAGGGTCCAGAATGTCATTAAAACCTCAATGTGAATCTGGCCACAAAGCATCCACTTAGCAAAACCATCTAAAATAGATTTGCAACCGTATAGCAGTTCATCCAAATATGTGACACTGGACCAAAAAAACAGTCGACAATTGAGATATATACAACATCTGAATAAATAAGCTTTCCATTAATGTATGGTTTGTTAGGATACGACAATTATTTGCCAAGTTGCAACTGTTTGAAAATCTGGAATCTGAGGGTGCAAAAAATCTAAATACCGAGAAAATCATCTTTAAAGTTGTCCAAATGAAGTTCTTAGCTATGCAACTAATTAAAAAGTATGTTTGGATATATTTTTGGTAGGAAATTTTCAAAATATCTTCATGGAACATGATCATTACTTAAAATCGTGATGATTTTTAGCATTGCTAATTTTGATCCATACAATGTATTGTTGGCTATTGCTACAAACTGGTGTTGTGGTCCAGGGTCACTTATCATGATGACAACTTTTACATGTGCGAAAACTGTTCTGATGTAGTTTTTTTGTAAAATTAAAGTACTTTGTATGATTTTAAATAATGTTTTACATTTTCATTGAATATTAATAATTATTTAGCCCATAAGATTAATGGAAGAAAATTTGATTTTTTGATGTTTTAATTTAATTGTAAGACTTAAGCATTGTTATTAAATTATATTTGGTATCAACAATGACATTTGCATGGTAGAAAACAGTTTAGGAAATATGCAAAAATGCATTTTTAAAATTGAATCACTTTGTGTGATTTAAAATAATATTTTTCATATCATTCAATTTAATTAATAATTTTGGCAATAAGATAAATGAATATATATATATATATATAATTTTTTTTTAATGTTTTCTTAAAAAAAAATCCATGTTTTTTTTTAAATAAATTAAGTACTTTGTGTGATTAAAAGTAATGTAATGGATTTTTATTTAATAAAATTAATAAGTTTGACCATAAGATTAGGGTAAAAGGCAAAAATTATTATTTTTAAATGGAATACTTTTATGTGATATTTTTAAAGTTAAGGTTTACATGCAATAAATAATTTTAGCCATAAGAATAATAGAAAAAGGTTTGTGATGTTTTAATTTGATTTTAAGATTATGCATTTTTATTCAATTACATGAACAATGACTTGAGAAAATGCCAAAAAAAGCAATAAATAAATAAATGAGATTAGATTTTAATTTTAATTAATATTTATAGTTTTTATTCAAATATATTTGGCATCACCAAATATACTAGTACCTTTATGAACACTTAGGGGTTTGCAGCTCCCTGGTTGGGAAATCCTAGACAAGTGGAAATAGGGTGTATATGTCTGTTATCAGAGAACCATTTCATCATTGTCTCGTCTCAGACGCATCTCATCCGACTGACCCCGAGCACTCAGTGAAGCGCACAGCGGTCTCGATTCCATGTCGCCAAGCAGGCGGAGACAGAAGGTTGATAGTGTGAGAATTGGACAGACTGGATCCTGTCACAGTTTGGTCGAGAGCCTAATTATCTGTTCTAGCGGAGGCGCAAATGAGACTTGGTGGAGCGGACGGGAAGTGCGAGACAGTCCGTATCCGTCACTCCTGATAATAACCGCCGCTCACAGCGCTCTTTTCAATAGGCTTCCCATCAAAACACAAGAGAACAGATACAGTCACACCTCGAGAAATGGAGTTGGAGGGTTTTTTCCCTGCATGTGTTTCACATATTATTCCATGAGGAAAAGACTACGTTTATTGTGGTAGAGTAGGATGTTACACTGACCTTTCCCAAGAAGAAAAATCTGGAATTTGCAAGATGTCAACAGGTTGTGGATTTGTGGATGGTCGATGTCTTGAGGACGGCAGGGGGCCGGTTGGCAGGGTGAGAGGTGAAAGGTCAAAGAGCAAATCAGAGGAGGTGGTGTTGATGGTAAAGAACAGATGTACTGGACCTGAAGAATAAAGAGAATGAAAGCATGTCAAATGTTTAAGGAGGTTGAGCTTGCATCAAGTTCCCCACTGCCAAAACTGACAAAATTTATCGTAGTGCCTTGAGAAAAGCTTTTTTAAACATTGAATTACGAAGCTGTCGACAGAGTCATTGGATCAGCTAAAACTGATTGAAACTGTCTGGTTAGTCTGGTAAAACAATGGTAGCAACATCTTAATTTGCAATAAATTGTACTGATTCAAAATTAATGAAACGTTAACATTTAAAATAAAATGAGCTTGAATGCACTGGAAGTTACTATAAATAAAATTGTCAATGTGTAAACCATAATAATTTGGATTATTTAGTTGGAGAGCTCTTCTGTCTTTTTTTCTGCATTTTTTTGCATGGCTCTTTCTGCTTTCAGCATGCACTGCTTACTTCAACTCCCCTCAGCATTTTATCTGTTCGCTATTTATACACTAAAAGTTCAGTAAGACTTGCTTTATCCACTGGTCATGCTATATCCTAAGTGTGTATGTAAAAAAAAAAAAAAAAAAAAAACAAAGGAAAAGAAGCTGATCCACATGTGTTGGCCTTCTAACAGGACTTGAGTGGGAGCAGGCCTAGTTTTTTTTCAGTTTGTCTTTAATCGTACAATAGAGGGAAATACGCAACCAATTACAGTTAAATAACAGTTGGACAAACAGAGGCCTCCGGAAGAGCAAGGCAATGAATACCGGTCCCATCAATCAACAGCAGAGTTCGTTCTAAGGCCGCACCGTCGCGAAAGGCATAAAGGAAAAGGTAATTGTTTCCGGAGTAGCGCAAAAAGGAACAATACGGGAACTAAACGTGTGTAGGGCAACGTGCCTGGGGAGAGAGTTTAGCCCTTCAAGCACACTCCAAACCCCTTGAGGACAGAGCGCAAGTCATATGACTTTCCCTTCCTGTGGTGTGTAGTTCAATCCGCCGTGCACGGTCACAATAGGACAAGAATGTGCAGGAAGATAGGTGTGTTACTACGAGAAAGGTTGGGAGTGTCTCTGCGCTGCTGATTATTTCTGACAAGTCTGACCATGTTTTTCCATACCTCTCGCTTTCAAAGTTTATGTCTTTTTGTATGCTTCAATAGCTGTTTAGTCTGTCTTAATTCATAGTTTCCGCTTAGTTGCAATAGGGTATTGTTAATACTGTGGGATATACAGTGTCAGAAGTTTAGTAGTGGTCCTTAAGCATGCATTTGCATTCAGTATTTGTTCCAAAGTGTATCATGGATCATGGTGTACTGGCCAAATTACTGAACAATTAGTCCTTGGTTTTCGTTGAACGTGTTTGTGGTTTGGGCTGCATTTCTGTGGTCTGGGATTAATCATCCAGCTATGTTAATTGCCCAGAAATTTAATATCTTTGCTGGTGTTGCTCAAACTGTATCATGCAGATTGTACAGTTACCATCTGTATTAGGAAGTGTTGATGGTTTTTTTTTTTTTTTTTTTTTTTTTTTTGAAGGTTGTTTCAACCTCATTTGAGTCATTGTGTATCAGCATCAAGGCACCGGTCACTGGCAGTGCAGCGTTAGTCCCTTTGTTTACCATTTTACCCATAAGATTAAGTGAATTAAATGGATAGAATAACTTTACTGAATTCCTTTCTCTCTGCTTCTCATTTTGGCCTGATTGGAGCATTTGATTTCTGTTCATCTTGGCTTTGCTTTCAGTGCAATCTCAGGTGAATTGAAATGGATATAGTTGGTATGTTTAGCTTAAATGCTTGATCACATATTGCTTCACACAACTAGCTGATATGGGGTTATAATTTACCAAACAAATGTAAATTTAATAATAATAAAAAAAATGTAATTCATGATTAAAAAAAAAATATATATGTATATATGTATATTTTTAATATATCTAAATTGTCTCAATATATATATATATATATATATATATATATATACATATATATATATATATAGATATATATATATATATATATATATATATAGATATAGATATAATGTGATATATTTAATAAATTTAATTTAATATAATATAAATATATATAATATATATATATAATTTAATTTAATAAATTAAATTATATATATTCGATCATATTACAAATTATATATATATATATATATATATATATATACATATATTTGTATAATTTTATGTAACTTAATTAAGTTAATTTATTATTATAGTTTTTTTTTTATGAAATCAGGATCAATAAATACATTAATAGAAAAAAAAAAAAAAAAAAAAAAAAATATATATATATATATATATATATATATATATATATAAAAACCTGTGTCAATAAATACATATACACTTTATTTATTTTCACTTATTTACCCAAGAAATGTAAAAATCTAAAAGATTGTGTACATGAATATATTTAAAATATATATATATATATATAAAAATATATAAAAGTACATCAATATGTATACAATGTTACGATATATTTTGAAATATAAGTATATACTATATTTAAAATACAATTTATATTACATATTCATATATACAAATTATATATATATATATATATATACACACACACACACACACACATACATATATGTACATGCATAGTATTATGCAAAATAAACACTATATTGAAAGAGTTATTTTTTGGGGCATTCTAGCATTTTATGCTGGATTCCTTTTTTTTTTTTTTTGTCTGAATGCTCTTACTACCTTTTTTCAATACGAAATCAAGCCTTTGATTTTCCTGTTCTAGGTGCCTCACTATCAGCATTCCTTATGAGCGTTTGGTGAGCCAGTATAGTTATTGTAGAGCATAATTAAAGATAATGGAATAAACCGGCAATAACGGGCTTAATTCTAATGCGTGAGGTCGAGGTTGAAATGACAGGGAAAGGAAAACCGAAGGCTCTGTTTATGAAACGAGCAAATATTAAGCTCCATTTCTCGACTGGCACCTCTTTCATGTCAGTGCACTGCTAATGCCACACTTTTTTCCCACTGGTACAGCTGCATGCTTCCAGAAACGCTCTGTATACACAATTCACAGCTAATGGGACGCTTTGAGGTGTCTGTGTTTGGGATTTTTTTGTCTTTTGGGTGAACTATTCATTTAATTGAAGCTTCTTCTGCACACTAGACACTTTAGGGATGTTATTTTGGTGCAGTGTTCTTCGTCTTACACTCTTTCTCTTTCTCTGTGCACCCTGTCACCCCTTTCCTCCTGCCCTCCTCTCTTTTCCCCTCCGCTCTGCAGAGCCTCCAACCAAAAACCAAAACTCTAAGCCCACCCTGTGCTCGGTGCACCCGGGTGAACTGCTCAAGCTCAACTGCCCGCTGCCCGAGGCGGCCGCCATCGTCTGGACCAAAGACGGCTCCTCGCTGGGCCCTGACAACCGCACGCTCATAGATCAGGAGTGGCTACAGATCCGCGACGCCACCCCTAAGGACTCGGGCCTGTACGCGTGCAGTGCCGCGGGCTCGCGGGCCAGCGACACGCTTTGCTTCATCGTAAACGTTACAGGTGAGACGCTTGTCTACCACAGGTGGCGCCATCTGCTGAATGAGACTGTGATATTCGTAGATGAGTCTTCGCACGCCGTATCTACCTGAATTTGAGTAGTTCTGTATGTCTGTGGAATGAAGTGGAAAATGTAGTCTTTAAAATGGCTTTGCATGCAGCATTCGGATTGATGTTCTGAGTTTGAGATTTGTTTGTATTGTTTTTACAACATTCGATGGCTCTGTAAATTGAGTATTAAGATCGTGTAAGTTCATATGCCTGATGTTATCTTATGTCTTGTACTTTTTGTCATTGTGTTATACAGACATTTTGACTGTCTGATTTAACACGTCACAAAACAATATTTTTCAAAAATAAATTTTCCCGGGCAATTGGACACGAACTTACCACACAGTAGTGTTAATGACACATTACAGTTATTTCTGCTATATATTTATAAATATATATTTATTTATTTAAAATGCACACACACGTATACACTTTAATATATGTATTATATATTATTATTATTATATATTTATATTAATTTATAAATATATTAAATATTTGACCCTGGACCATAAAACCAGTCCTAAGTAGCACAGGTTTATTTGTAGCAATAGCCAAAAATATATTGTAAAATATTGATTTTTCTTTAGCCAAAAAATACATTGTACTGGGCAAAATGATCGATTTTTCTTTTATGCCAAAAATCATTAGGATTTTAAGTAAAGATCATGTTCCATTTAAATACTTTTTAAATTTCCTACCGTAAATATATCCAAATGTAATATTTGATTAATAATATGCATTGCTAAGAACTTAATTTTGAGACCTTTAAAGGTGATTTTTCTCAATATTTAGATTTTTTTGCACCCTCAGATTCCAGATTTTCAAATAGTTGTATCTTGGCCAAATATTGTCCTATACTAACCAACCATACATCAATGGAAAGCTTTCAAAAAAATGACCCTTATGACCTTTGAGGTCCAGGGACACATATATTAATATATAAATATTATGTAAATATTTGATTTAGTCAGTCAGTTTAATTGAATTTAATACAGTAATTATGAACAAAAGATTCTTCATCTTCTTTGTTTATTTTATTTGAATTTGCATGGACATAAACGATTATTCATAACAAATAAATGGCAAAGTATGGTATACAACATGTTAACATTGAACCTGAAATAAAAGACTTCAAAAAGTAAAACTCATACTAATAAAAAATGTATTCTAAAATTACACTGTAAATTCTGTTGAGTTCAACGCTTTTATTACTATTGATGCATCAAAAAGAGCGAATAGTTGATTAGCGATAGACGTGAGGGTGAAACAAAGCACGGTTACAGTATTCCCGATACTCTCTGCAGATGCCATCTCATCTGGTGACGATGAGGACGACACGGAGCGATCGGACGATGTCGGGGTGGACGGCGAGCAAATGCGTGAGTATCGGGACCGGGGGCCGAACACCAGTTGTCACAGAGCACCATGTGAAATGCACTTGTGTTTCCAATGTCAAGTTCTTAGAGAAATAAACAACTGCTAGCTGTAGATGCAAAACTTTTTTTTGCAGTTTTTGTCAGTGAAACCACACTCTAGTGACAGGACAAGCTTGCAGCGGAGTCTGATGTTAACTATGTCACCATGCAATTCCAGCACACATTCCCAGAATTCCAGGCCTTCTCTTTCCTTTTTTCTTTGTGCTCTACATTTATCAGGTCCATGAGAGGCCTGTCTGTAATTTACCTGCTTAGAAATGTGTTTTGAATTGAGAATGGCAGGGAAAGACCTGAGTTGAAATATTAGCGAAAAAAGAGAACATTCCGAAGATGTTTAAAACCTTGTGTTGCAATGATGACGTGTTTTTGTTGGCAAACCCGGAAGTTAACTGGCTTCCTCAACAAGGATTTCTCTTTCCATTGGCTTTTGGATTATTGCAGAAAAATAAGCTCTGTGACCAACTTCTATAGTCCCATTTAGCCAGTTGTTCACTTTTTTTAAGATGCATAAACATGCATGAAAGAGTGTTACCAATGCATTTCATGTTGCTAAAATAAAATATAACAATATAACCACAGACCTTATTTCACGCCAAAAACCCATTGACTTGGGGACGATGGAATGAAACGTTTGCGAACAGCTTGATTGACAGGCTGATCTGACCAATCATAACGTTGAATGCGCCATTCTGTCCAACGAACAAATCAAACAGGAGAGTGTGTGTATTGACGACTTTCCGCGTTTGAAATAAAATATGTTCTGATGTTCATTCATGTTTTTGTCATGCTTTAAGTAAGGAAGAAAAGACGATCAGTTCATGTGTTGATCTAATAAGGTAATAAAGTGATGTACCACAACATATTAAAGAGCCACAAAACAATATTTGTTTGAATTTCTTCAAAAATGACAGTGAAGTAACGTGCTCTGTCTTGTCTGTCGGCGTGTAGTCAGTTTTCTGTTTGCTCCGCGATGTATTTTTCACTGCGTGAGAACGTGTTTAGTGTGAGAGTGGCATTGTTTGTCAGACATAGCAACAGTAACTAAAGAGGGCATTTTTTTTTTTTTTTTTGCAAATGGTCAATTGACCCTTCACAAACAGCTTGATTGACAGGTGATCTGATCAATCATAATCCTGAATCCACCGTTCTGTCCGACAAACAAATCAAATAGCAGAGTAGATTAACTTTTGTGGACAAACTTGAAAAATTGTGTTGACGTCTGTCCACAATTGAAATAAAATACGTTCTGATGTTCATTC
The DNA here is from genome assembly GCF_022985175.1 of Labeo rohita. Taxonomy (NCBI): domain Eukaryota; kingdom Metazoa; phylum Chordata; class Actinopteri; order Cypriniformes; family Cyprinidae; genus Labeo; species Labeo rohita. The sequence continues at coordinate 32,165,572 of NC_066881.1, read as the reverse complement.
ATGTTTATTTTGTGCTTTAAGTAAAGAAGAAAAGATGATCAGTTCACGTGTTGATTGATCTAATAAAGTCATGTGACACAACATATTAAAGAGCCACAAAACTGTATTTATTGTTTGAATTTCTTCAAAAATGACAATGAAGTAATGTGCTCTGTCTTGTCTGTTGGCGTGTAGTCAGTTTGTCAGACATAGCAACAGTAACTAAGGAGGGCGGGTTTTTGTGACGGGTCAATTGACCCTTCACAAACAGCTTGATTGACAGGTGATCTGATCAATCATAACACTGCGTGAGAACATGATGTTTAGTGTGAGAGCGGCATTGTTTGTCGGACATAGCAACTAAGGAGGGTTTTGTGAAGGGTCAATTGTAAATTTAAAAATGCCAACTTCTTTCCAGTTTCTGTGTTTTTTTTTGGTCATGGTTAACTCTAATCGCTTCAGATTTTTGAGAACTTTATGTGAAAGAGAAGCCGTGACAGGTGAGGAAAGGATATTGACTGCATTCCCGCTGTTGAAAAGATCACCGTACCCAAGAGAATCTGTTTTGAGTTGTGCAAAACTAAATATTAAAAAGGGTTGTTGGAAAGAGGGGTGGAGCGAGGTCGTGCAGCTAATGGGCTCTGGTTTGGATCTGCACCAACACTTTTCTGTGTATGCTTTGGAGGTCTGGCCTTTGGCCGTGTACGAGTGGAGCTGAGGCGGGTGTGGGGGGGATTGGGGTTGGGATGGAGGGGTGTTTAGCATTGTGCTAGGGGCGGTTTCGGGCTCAGTGGGTTGGATTTCTGCCCAGCTGAACCACTCAGAACTCTTTGATATTTCTGTGCAAAGGGGCCTCAATAACAGCAGTCTCAAAAACACCATTTCTTCCCCCTCTCACGAGAAAGTTTCCTTTATTTGCGAGATGTTTTGCCTGCTTATGAGGTGTGCTGGAGTAGACAACACTGGGATTGTTTAAAGTCTAAAGGTCTGGTTTGAATGTTGTTTCTTTCTGTGCATAATTTGATGGAATTGCCTGCTGGAATGTTTCAGCGTTTCTGTTTACTGACCGATTTTTGCAGATACGGCTGGTATTTGTTGATAGTCATGGAGTTTTGGAGAAAAATGTCAATAAAGGTTCAATGGTCAGTCCATCTTTCACTGGAGGTCACCTGTCTTGGGGTTTCCCAGGACATCTGACCCTGTTGCCCTAATGTCTGAGGGTCTTCGTTTTCTCAATGAAAACCTGAACCGTTAATAAAGTTAAAAGGAGTCGAGCTTGCAGACATGTAGTCTGGTGTCCACCAGGGCGCTGAGGTCAAAGACAACGACCGTTACGAAAGAATTCCCACGAGAGGAGATGAAAAAGTTGGGTGGTGAGGAAAGAAAACAGACGGACAGATAGACGTGGAAGAAAAACCAATTAGCATGCCTTCACGCTGAAGGGAAGATGTCTGTTTACACGTCTCATATCAAGTCGCTTGCAACCTTCCGGTTAGCATGTCTGTCGAACAAAAGAAATTGGATGTGATGGTCCAGTTCCTTCTTGGCAAGCCGCTGCGTTTTTGGGCCGACTTGTTTTATCCTCCTTTCTCTTGTGTGTTTTCAGAGCAAACGGGAATATGTTTTTATTTAAGCCGCTCACTGTGAGTTGCAGGGTTCCATTAAGCAGATGGGCGGTGCAGTCATGCAGTGCTGCGAGTGTGAATAACTGTTTCGATTTGCATCCGTGGTCATGCCTTCCTGTTTCCCCTTGCTGAGTTTCAGACGGGCTCCTGCTTTCTCTCTTTTGGCAATGGTGCATTTCTGCTGGGATATTGGGGTTGAATCAAAAATGACCTCAGATTGATTTGCTATTTTGTTGCATTATTTTATTTGATTTTATTTGATTTTATTATTTATTTTATTTTATTCAACACTGCATTCAATGCACAGGCACATAAGCCCAAAATAAGCTTATTATAGTGCAATAATTGTAATATTTATTTACATAAATTGCATTTATTTAAATTGCTTTTTGATTTAGCAGTTGCATAAAGTAATATTGCAATTTTGCTTTTGAATTAATTTGTTGTATGACCCTAATGCCGATCTTCTGAACTCAGAGAGCTAAAAACATGTTGAGCGTACTGTACTGATTCATCTTCAGTGTACTGTACAATCCAAAAGCTACTGTTTTTGGCTTTGATTCTAAGTTTTTCCATAAACATAGATATAGAAAACAGACTGTAGATGTCAGGGACTGATCTATGAACTGCTGAAAGCAGATAACAGAGGAGGCGTAGATAAAAACATTTCCAGTTTGCATGGAGGTTTTATGTGATGCATATCAAAGCTGCATGTAATCTTAAAGGCTTCGACACATCAAAGAAATATATGTAGTGCACTGCAAGTGTGTGGTTCTTGTTGATGTTTGGATGATGGAAATGGCTGTAATTGCGTCTTCTTTCCTGCAGTGGCGCCGTATTGGACTTCGCCGGAGAAAATGGAGAAAAAGCTGCACGCCGTCCCCGCGGCCAACACTGTGAAGTTTCGGTGCGCGGCGGCGGGAAATCCCAAACCTGAAATGCGCTGGCTGAAAAACGGAAAACCCTTCAAACAGGAGGATCGCATGGGTGGTTACAAGGTAAGAGATTTTCACAAATGCTGTATGGGAAATTAAATTCATCATGGTAAATTTAATAATGGTTAGGTAAATTTAGTAAGCTAAATGGGTAGATTTAAGTATTTTTTGTACACGCAGATTTGCATGAGTCAGAATTGTTGGCGTGAAACAGCTGGTGAAGCACTGACTCTTGGTTAAAATGTAATAGATGTGTGATTGGTCAATGTACCCCGATCAGTGTCTGTTTGCACTTTCTTCTCTGAAAACACAGCTGATCCGCACAGAAGGTCACTAATGATTGAGCTGCTCACGCTCGATTGGTCTGAAGACTCAGATATGAGTCTGTGCCTGACTACAGGACTGTGAACGGGTTCATTCAATAATCCAGACTCAAATTGCCATTTTGAAGAACCTTATTTTGGGGATATTACCTGTTTACAAAAAAACAAAAAACCCTCCATTGATTGTTTTGGTCATGAACCTTTTTAATAAAACTAATAACAGCTAGCAACTAATGAAAACATTTGGTTTATTAATGATAAAGTTTGATTATTAATCAAATATGCTTGTGTTAATGATTTATTGTAATTTAAAAAATGAATGCTTTTTAATAACAATAATAACTCTTAAAATATTTGTTTTTTAAACATAAAAAATTAAATGTGTCATAAGCATTAGATTATAACCAGTGTTATTTATTATCACTGCGGTACTTCTAGAGTTTTTAAAGTTCTAAATTAGATTTTATTATTATTATTTTTTAAAATAATTTCTGCTTTCATTAATTTTAAAGTTTTAGTAATTTTGTTGTTTTTGTCATTTTGTTTATTTTGTTTATTTTTATATTTTATTTTATTTATTTTATTTTTTTGAAGAACCTTATTTGGGAAATTTTCTGTTTACAGGTTTAAGGAAGAAAATGTTCAACTGCTGTACAAAAAAAAAAAATCCATTGATTTTCATGATCAGATGAAACATTTTAATAAAACTAATGACAACTAACAACTAACGAAAACATTTGGTTTATTAATGATAATATTTGATTATTAATCAAATATCTTTGTGTGAATGATTTATTGTGATTTATTGTAATTTTAAAAGCAAATGTTTTATAATGACAATAATAACTTATAAAACGTTTTTTTTAAACATAAATTAAATGTCTCAGAAACTAGTGTTATAGTTATATATTTAGTTATTTTTTTTTAGTAATTTTGTTGTGTTTTTGTCATTTTATTATTTTATAGTAGTACTTTTTATAGTAGTTTTTATACATTTTATTTCAGTTAATAATAATAATATTTCAGTTCAGTTTTTGAAGTTAATTTCTTTTATTATGTTTTGTATTTTATTTGTTTAAATTTTATTTAATTACCATGTATTTTGTGATTTATATTTTAATAAAAATGTATTTTTTAATGATTTTAGTCTTAGATACCCAAAATAACCCTGATTATAATTGCATTTTGCAATATACAAAGCAAATCTTCATGAAAATAGTCTCCAACTTCTGCCTGTATGGCAGCTTTTAGTCAAAATAAGATTTAAAATGTTTCATAAAATAAATACGATTATGGATAATGCAACAACTGAAGTGCCTTAGGTGGATGAACCCTGATTTTGTCGTCATTTGAAGGGTCTCAGTAGGCCGAGGCTTGTGTAGCGAAAGTCTCCATGGAAGAGACGCTGGATTTTGTGGCCTGCAGTCACGAGAGCTGCATTCCTGGGGTGGGGGCGGGAGCTTGCTCGTCTGTCGGCACAGCGATATTACTTTTCCCATGGTGCTCTTGCTCGAAAAACCCTCGTCTTCTGAGCCAATTTCTCTCTCGCTTGTTTGTTCTGTCAGTGCCGCTGTCAAATTTGCCCTTCGTTTTGCAAGACGTCACACACAGGTGTGAAATTGAGGATAATAGATGGTAAACATGGAGTTTTGTTTGAGACAAATTTGAGAAAACAAACCAAAACAACCACCTGTGTTTGGTTATGTAATCAAACACGATTCACAGGCTGGGAACGTTGCATAAACAAGTGACTGACCTAATCTGAATGTGTTCTGTTCTGTTAAGTTTGCTTTTAATTTGTCCCGTTCAGCTCCGACTCCAGCACTGGACTCTAATCATGGAGAGCGTCGTTCCCTCTGATAAAGGAAACTACACCTGTGTGGTGGAGAACGCCTATGGATCCATCAATCACACCTACACGCTGGATGTAGTGGGTGAGTCCTGTTTACATGTGTTTAGATACTTGTTTAGAATTTAAAGACAGGTAAACAGGGCATAGAAGACTGTTGTGGGTATCTTTGAGTGAACAGCAGAGCAAATGAGTGAGATCGTCCACTCAAAAAATCATTTACATAGTGATAGATCCACACTGCAGCTCAACTTTGGGATCATTAAGACTTGTAATGTTTTTTAAAGAAGTCTCTTATGCTCATCAAGACTGCATTTATTTGTTCAAAAATACAGAAAAAAACAGTAATATTGCAAAATGTTATTACAATATAAAATAATGGTTTTTATGTTCATATACTTTAAAATATAATTTATTCCTGTGATGCAAAGCTGAATTTTCTTCAGCTGTTACTCCAGTTTTAGGTGTCACATGAATCTTCAAAAATCATTCTAATATGCTGATTTATTATTAGAATTATCAATGTTGGAATCACTTGTGCTGCTAAATATTTTTTTCGAATCTGTGATTCTTTTTTTCAGGATTCTTTGAATAACAAGTTAAAACAGCATTTATTCGAAATATAAATCTTTTCTAACAATGTAAATCTATGCTATCACTTTTTATTAATTTAACACATCCTTGGTGAATAAAAGTATTAATTTCTTTCTTTTATTCTTTCAGAATAAAAATGTACTGACCCCAAACTTACTGAACAGTAGTGTATATTGTTAGAAAATCTTTCTATTTTAAATCAATGCTGTTCTTTTTAACCTTTTATTGATCAAAGAATCCTGAAAAAACTGTTTCCAACATTGATAATTCTAATAATAAATCCGCATATTAGAATGATTTCTGAAGATTCACGTGACACTTAAAAATGGAGTAACAGCTGATGAAAATTCAGCTTTACATCACAGGAATAAATTATATTTTAAAGTATATTGTATTGTAATAACATTTTGCAATATTACTGATTTAAGTGTAAATATGCAATTTCTGGTGATATAGATATGTATAACATTAGGAAAAAATATTACAATTTAAAATATTTTTTTTCTTTTTGAAAAAGTTTGAAATGTAATTTATTCCTGTGATGCAAAGCTGAATTTTCAGCATCATTACTGCAGTCTTCAGTGTCACATGGTTGTTCGGAAATCATTCTAGTATGCTGATTGGCTGTTCAAGAAATATCATTGCATAATATAATTGAATGCTAAATTAAATTTTATTAATTTCTTTAATAATATTTAAATATTTTCTCTCCAAATGATATGCGAGCAATATTTCAAGTCTTTTAAAGCCATACATGGTGTTCTTATATGCATTACGCACGTGTCTAGACTATCACACTATAGACCTTCCAAAAGACTTGGAAGGCTTAATTTTCATTTTTTCGGGTGACCTGTCCCTTTAATTCGCAGCTGTCTGCACTAGTTTACTCTTTGAGTAGACCTGCCCCATCTAAACCTCAGAACCAAGCTGTATTTTTGCATGCACACACCCATGAACATGCACATTCGCTAGGCTCACACGCACACACATATACATGCTCCCTATTTAGGGCCCCTGTTCTGGGTTAAGTAAAAGCAGTCTTTCAGAAGGTCTCTGTTTTTCTTTTCCGTTTTATTGCATGGCCGTAAAGCCCTTTTGTGTCTGGCTCAGTCTAATACTCTCATCACAGAGCAAGCAGGAGAGAAAGGAGGCAGAGGAAAGGATAATGCTGTTGTTTTTCACTTTAACGTCAGACTAGCTTACCTGGGAAATCTATGAAAATGACAAGATGAGAGAGAAAACGCTTTTCCTGTGCCGGAATGGGAGTCTCGCTGACCCTTCGAACAGGTCAATGAAAGTTGCGCTGGCCTGCATTTCAAAGCTGGACAAAGTACAAAGCGCTGACACTTAAAAGAGCCAAAAAGACTCTAATTATCGCTGTTTATTGTGGATGTCGGCCAGATTCCTGAAACTTCTACTGTAGATCATTTCCAACAATAGCCTTTTCTACCAATTTGTGCACACATTATTACATTCAAGTTTAGGACGCCCCGTCACCATCCACTTTCACTCACGGCCTGTCTGAGTTTTAAGCCATAGTAACTGTTTAGATAATATAGTTGTTTTTGCTAATAAGTTCTTCCTTATCTTGCTTGTTCGTGTGTAGTAGTTCTTTGCACTGATAGCCATGTAAACACATCTTCTGCATTATAAACGTACAGCAAAAGCTCAAACCACCCAGACCTAGTTGGCACAGTAAGTTAGTTCATCTCCACCCTGATTTCTCTCTCAACCAATCCCATGCCACAACCCAAGCAGCCCCTCCCTGACTGTTTTTGGTCCACGTATGCTAAGTCAGCAGGTTATCCAGAGTTCAGCATTCTCGCTTCGGGATGCCAGATCAGCCTGTAAATGCCTGGCTAATGATGTAAGTGATCGATTGTGATTTGGTGGAGAATGCGGGAGAGCGACTGGCACTTGGCTTAACTTAGCTGACTCAATGGGTTTTTTAGAGGAGGATCTGACCTTCAACCTGGGTTTTTTTGGAAAGTAGGTTGGAAAGTTGTTTGGTAAGGGTAGTGGCTAGCAAGCTTGAGTAAGCAATATTAGGTGATAACGTGACACAATTAGGGTTGGGTATCTGTTGTATTTTAGCAGTTCTGATTCTGCTTAGAGATTGTGATTCTTCACAATTCCCAGTTTCCATTTGAAATAAGGTATAAAATGTTAACATTTAGATATCAAACATATTCATTCTATGTCTCTTTTTGGCAAAACATTCTGTTGCAGTTGAATACCTGGAACAAATCAGCCTAAAAATCAGCACAAAAATACATTGTATGGGTTAAAATTACCAAATTTTCTTTTATGCCAAAAATCTTTAGAATATTAAGTAAAGATCATGTTCCATGAAGATATTTTATAAATTTCCTACCGTAAATATATCAAAACTTGATTTTTTTAATTAGTAATTTGAAATAGTTGTCCTATACTATCAAACCATACATCAATGGAAAGCTTATTTATTCAGCTTTCAGATGATGTATAAATCTCAATTCAAAAAATTGACCTGTATGACTGGTTTTGTGGTCCAGGGTGAGTGATTTTCTTTTTCTTTTGTTCTTTGATTAACATTAATGGGACAAACAATGTTAGGGATATTAGGTTGCTGACACTTTAAGACCTAATGGACAGATCCAGTATACTGCTACACATTTGTTTTTAGTCTTAGTGCTGCTTGAGTTCACTCAAGACAAAACCGCCAAGAATATGTGGACGTAATTCTGTGTATTCATCTGTTCAAGCGCAAGACGATGTGAAAGAAAACTCAATTCACTGTATGCACTATATAAGGCTGCTTTTTATACTTGTGCATGCGTTGGAGAAAATCAGCATGCAAAAGTGCAAAATGAAGTTTCCTCATGCATCTTCTTGTGCTTGAATGGTTAAAAATCACAGTAAAATGCACACACTTGAATCGATAAGCAGAATCGAAATTCGCTTGTCTTATCAAAGTCACCAATTTTGCAAAATTGGAACCAGTAGTTGATAGCCAACCCCAAACACACAATCAGCCTAAAACACTTGCTAGCATCTCCAAAGGAAGACTTTCTGCATGGCATGGAGAATTTGTAAGGTTTAGATCTTTGTGTGTCAGCAAAGTTTGTCTCTGTACCTTTTTGTTTCTCATCTGTTCTTCTTCATCTGTCTGTCTTTTCTTTTCACTGCCCATCTGTTGGGCATCCTTTATCCTCTGCATCCCTTGACCCCAGCCCCTCTTTCTTTTGCTCTCTCTTTCTGCTTTGCACCATTGTTTTGAGCTTTTCTTGTGCCCCCTCTGGTGCCCCTCAGTCTTAAATCCTCTTACATCCCCCACAAACCTTCACTGCGTGTCTGTGAAGGTTGACCTCTCCACATCTCCTGTGTGACATCATGCTTGTATGTCTGTGTATGTCGGGGTAACCAGGAGACGTGTGAGAATTACAGGGCGAGAGTAATGCTGTGTTGCGAAGACAGTGAGGTGTGTGCTTGTAATGTGGTTTAGTCTGTGTAGTTTCTGATTTTTTTTTTTTTTTTTTTTTCTTTTCTTTTGGAAAACGTGATGCAGTTGGAGTAGTTCTAACTGCATCCAAAGCAGGGGTATTATATTTAACAAAAACTTCAATCATTTAAAAAAAATCATAATAAAAAATCAATTGTAACTTGAAATAATATAAAAATGACCGGAAATAAAATAAAATATTAAAAAAATATTATTTTATTTATTTTTTTATTTTATTTTATTATTTAGCTGCCAAGCTAATTTTCCGTAATGCAAAAATTACCTAAAACAAAACCTTTTTATTTTATTTTATTTTATTTTATTATTATTTTATTTTAGCTGATAAGGTAGTTTACCTTAACGTACCAAAATATCTAAAATAAAAAAAAAATAAAATAAAAATGTATAAAATTACAAAAACAACTGAAAATAAAATAGAAAATACCTAAAACTAAAACTAAAATCACAGCATTCTTATTTTGTATTATTATTTCTAAGGGTAAAAAGAAAATTGGGTTCCTGATACGCCAACGCTGCAGGAACTGCAGCTGATATTTGTTGGACACTGTACATCTGTCTTATTTTTCCCCCACTTTGCCTTTCTTCATCTGTGTTTGTTCAGTCTTTATCAGCAGAGATAACGCAACAGCCTCTATTTTGTTAACAGCAGCCTAATAGGACAGTAGGCGTGGTAATCTGAACACCGTATGTTCGCATCTGTTTTCAACATAACAATAACTGAGCAGCAAATCAACCTATTAGAGTGATTTCTGAAGGATAATGTGACATTGAAGACTGGAGTAATGATGCTGAAAATTCAGCATTGCATCGCAGGAATAAATTGCATTTTAAAATATATTTAAATAGAAAAGAGTTCTTTTAAATTGCAATCTTGATTTTTCTGTATTTTTGATTAAATAAATGCAGCCTTGCTGAGCAAAAAACTTTATTCAAAACATTAAAAGAACTTGCCGACTCAAACAGTAGTGTCCTTGGTAAATATCAATATGTGACCATGAACCACAAAATCAGTTATAAAGGTCAGTTTTTTAAAATTGGGATGTATACATCATCTGAAAGTGATAAATATGTTTTTGTTAGGATAGGACAGTATTTGGCCGAGATACAACGATTTGAAAATCTGGAATCTGAGGGTGCAAAAAAAACTAAATATTGAGAAAATGCCTTTAAAGTTGTCCAAATGAAGTTCTTAGCAATGCATATTACTAATCAAAAATGAAGTTTAGATATGTTTACGGTAGGAAATTGACAAAATATCTTCATGGGACATGATCTTTTACTTAATATCCTAATGATTTTTGGCATAAAAGAAGAATTGTTAATTTTGACCCATACAATGTATTTTTGGCTATTGCTACAAATATACCCGTGCTACTTATGACTGCTTTTGTGGTCCAGGATCACATATAATAATGTTAATTCTAATTCCTTTCTATCAGAACGCTCTCCTCACCGGCCCATTCTTCAGGCAGGCCTTCCGGCCAACGTCACTGTGCAAGTCGGAGAGGATGCTAGGTTTGTCTGTAAAGTTTACAGCGACGCTCAACCTCACATCCAGTGGCTGCAGCACATTGTGAAAAACGGCAGCCGTTATGGTCCTGATGGACTCCCATACGTCCGGGTGTTAAAGGTAGGATTGGTTAACATCTTTTTTCCATGTATTTTATCCTTGCGTTTTGGGAGCATGAATGTTTTGATGCAGCTGATTTCTTTTAGAAACAATGAGATGCTGAAACACTTCATTCCTGCAGGAGATATATTTTATGCGATGTAATGGGTGGTGGTCCCTCGTTTTCCGCTCTCCTAAAGAGTACAAGAGATTATAACAGGCTCCCATATGTGTGTTTTTGTCCCTCGTTGTGGCGCCCCCTAGCGCTCGGGCATAAACAGCTCGGACGTGGAAGTGCTCGTGCTCACCAACGTGACGGAAAAGGACTCTGGTGAATACACGTGCCAAGTATCCAATTATATCGGTCAGGTCAGCCAGTCCGGTTGGCTCACTGTCCTACCAGGTAAAAAATAAGAACGAGACGTCAGTCCCGGCGTCCCCTTCCCCTCTGCTGGTGTTTTGGGTTGTTTTTTTGTCGTCGTGGTGATCCTGGGATTTTCGCTGAGCCGTTGTGGTGTAGTCTGGTGTTTTTCTTTTTTTTTTTTGGTGGATCTTTCTTGGTGCCCAATCAGCCATGGAAACAAGCCTTTGGTCTGTCCTTGCCACTACCTTCCTGTTCTGTTCTGTGTCACGTTTCCCTCCTACTTTCTCCCCTTTCATTTATCACTTATCGAAAAGGCAGCGGCTTGTTTTCCATGTTCTTGTGTTTGCATGAACCCTTGAGGATCTGGTGGGTTCACCTGTGTTGGGTACAGAGGTTTGGGTCTTTATTTAGATCTACGTTTATGGCGATTTTATCCTGTCCTTCGTATTTGACGATCTTCTCTCCCAAAGTGGAACATCTACCATCTCTGTAATGCGTAGATGGGAAATACAACATTGAACATCTCCTTTTCTCTTCTTGGTATTATGGGTCTGATTTGTTTCTTTTCTTTCTTCCATCTTCCAACTTCTTCTTCTCCTGCGTTTCCTCCTTTGTTTCTCTCAGACGGCAGGTGTGAACACTACGGACAAAGAGATCGAGGTGCTCTACCTGCCTAATGTAACTTTCGAGGATGCGGGCGAGTATACGTGCTTGGCGGGTAACTCTATTGGGATCTCCTATCACACTGCTTGGTTGACGGTACTTCCAGGTATACACTCGTCCTCTACTGCTTCGTACCTACACTTCCTTTGTGTCGAAGCCACGTTGGTTGATATCGCACCAATGGTCTTTGAGAGGGAACAAGAGGCACTTGGGACGTTGCATAGCAGTGCTTGTTTAAGTAGCATTATACTAGATACACTATTATAGTCAGGAATATTTTCGCAAAAAAATGTTGAAAAATAATGTCAGCACACTAAAATTAAAAAAAAAAAAAAAAAAAACATAGAAATGTATTTATTTAATACATAAATCAGTGCTGTCAAACGATTAATCGCGATTAATTGTGATTAATCGCATTCAAAATAAAAGTTTTTGTTTACGTAATACACTGTATGTGTGTACTGCTCTGTATATTTATTATGTACATATAAATATGAATGTATATATTTAAGAAAAATGTCTTATGTTAAATATATTTATATTTATAAATTATATGCATAAAAATATATACATGGAAAAATAAATACCTTATATATTTTCAAATATTTCAAATCAAATCAAATATTTTCAAAACATACTGTATGTGTGTATTTATATATACATAATAAATATACACAGTACACACAGTTACATATATTATGTAAACAAAAAAAAAATATTTTGCACTGTGATTAATCACGATTAATTGTGATTAGTCGTTTGACAGCTCTAACATAAATATATAATATTTAATTTATTTAATATTTCAAATTGCGTTTAATGTATTTTCTGTTTTTTATTTAATTTGAGTTTCTGTAATTTTATTTTAATAAAATAAATATATATATTTTTTATTATAAAGTGATATTATATATATATATATATATATATATATATTGTTCTTTATTGTTTCAATTTGTATTGTTTCAATTGTTTAGCGTCATACTGAATTTGTTCATCAAGGGTAAAATTTATGAAATTATAATTTGTGCTAAAAACTGCACCCAAGTGTCTCGAGATCCCTGTTATTTTCAATTTTCTTTTCCCGACTAACATTTTACTGGTTGCATGCTTGAACAAAGATGTGTATTGATGCAATAGTTTGTTACAATTACAATTCTGTCATTATTTACTCACCTTCATGTTGTTTAAAGTATGACTGACTTTCTTTTGTGGAACTCCAAAAGAAAAAAATTGTGAAACTACAAATGAGAGACATTGGGGAATATGTTCTGTAGTCTGTTCTTTGCACAAAACTATCATATGACTTGAAATATATTGCATGAGTCATATGAATTACCTTATTGCTGCTTTTTTACTACTTTGAAGCTTGACGCCGACCACCATATGGTTCTGTTGTACAACAATGAGCAGTGTTTCACTGATGAAAGAAAGTCAGACGGGTTTAAAATGACATGAGGGTGTTAATGATGATAAAATGTTGATTTTTGGCTGAACTATTCCTATATCTTTTAAAGTCTTTTTCCATTTCAGCTCTAATAACGGTTTTGTTCTCTGAAGAAAGTCTTAAGATTTGCTTACCCTCTCACTTGCTGGACTTTCTTAGTTATTAGAGCCATTTCATAACCTCTGTGTCTGTGTCTGTGTGTGTTAGAGTGTGATTTAGGTGCACTTTTTAAATTTTGGACAGGTTTAACTGAATATTAGTGCATTCAGTGTAGTTTTACAAACACAAAGGCTATCTGTCGTCATGCACAAAACAGCATCCTGTGTGTACGCTAACATGCATAATGCAACAGCGTGCACCTCACTGCATTTTAATAAGAGTCCATTTCCTGACAAGGAAACAGACCAAATCTTTGACCGCAAATGGCACCACTTACTGGTCTGCGGTCAGACAGATGGAAGTCAGTCTGTGCGTATGTGTGTGTGATCGTATCCATGAAGTGTGCATTTCTGAAGGACCTCAAGTGTCAGGAAGTCCTGCAATACCGTGGTCATATGTAAACCATTTTGTCAGCATGTGTATGTTCGCAGGGGCCATTGAGCGTAAGGAAATATGCTATGGTGGAAAGAAAGATCACTGAGGAGATCTTCTTAATATGTCCGTTATTAAACGGAGATCAAATTGAGGCTTACGTCTCAGATTTTTTTTTTCTCCTAAGCGACAGAAATCTTATGCATCTTAATATGAACTCCAAATGTTGAACTGCTCGTCAAATTCACTTTATAGCTCTGATACTTAAATGAAAAGATTCCTGAGCTAAGGAAGAGGAACATCTAAATAAAATCTCCGTCTGACTGGTCAGACTGTCTTTATTAGTTATATATATTGCTACAGCCTTGGAAGGAAAGTAGTTTGTAGAGCACTGAATAGTTTGAAATTGATCAATATGTCAAATGTGTGTGTTTGTGTGTGTGTTGGTTCATTTAGTCACTTTCACCTTTTCCTCTGCTGTTTTGTTATCACTGGCAGAACATTTTGCTCTGAAACCTTAATGTCCTTCATAACCATCTTAAAACTGTGCTGTGCCCAACATTAAGGTTCTGGTGCAATACTCCACTCATTTGAAGAGTGTCTTAAATCCTTCTAGGTTTGTCGCCTCACTTCTTTTTTCCGATCCTTCTTGCTACTCTACAGCCGAGTCAGACACCCCCGAGGTGGAATATCCTCCGGACTATGTGGAGATCGCCATCTACTGCATAGGTGTCTTTCTCATCGCCTGTATGGTGGTGATCGTGGTGGTTTGTCGAATGAAGACATCGGCTAAAAAGCCTGATTTCGGGAGTCAGCCGGCAGTGCATAAGCTGACCAAACAGATCCCTCTGCGCCGCCAGGTAACAGAAAGTAGATAAAGAGTTCTAGAAAACTTATACACACCTACATACACACACTAATATGTGACCCTGGACCACAAAACCAGTCATAAGGGTCAATTTGATAAAATTTAATAGATTTATACATCATCATTTGAATAAATACACTTTTCATGGATGTATGGTTTGTTAGGACAGGACAATATTTGGCCGAGATACAACTAGCTGAAAATCGGGAATCTGAGGGTGCAAAAAAAAAGAAAAACGCTTTTAAAGTTGTCCAAATGACGTTCTTAGCAATGCATATTTCTAATCAGAAATTAAGTTTTAATATATTTATGGTAGGACTTATACAAAATATCTTCATGGAACATGATCTTAATATCCTAATGATTTTTGGCATAAAAGAAAAATTGGTAATTCTGAACCATACAATTTATTGTTGGCTATTGCTACAAATATACCCACGCTACTTATGACTGGTTTTGTGGTCCGGGGTCACATATACGAATGATTTGTCTTTGGAAGCTTCTAAGGCAAGTTTAAGTTTAGTGATTCGAACCAACCTCTTAGTTCAAAGTATTGCATTTTGGCAACTTGTCTTGGATATTTGTGCTATAGACATAAATGATTCTTTAAATCATGTGATCATAATTATTTTTTAATGTAAATTTCTTTTTAGATATAATAAGTCATGTTTCAAGATCATTTATTGTATAAGCACAGTTGAGACAAATATTTGAGAGATAATGATAAAATATAATGACTCTTTATATTTATATTTGTACATTTTAAATATGTTTATTTATTTTATTGTATATATTTTATATATAATGATTTTTAATGATTTTGCATTATATGCAAATATATCTTTAAATATAATCTGAATTGTTGGTATAACATGTTGACTTTTACATGATTAAAATGCATTATCATGCATTATGTAAAAATAATTGAAACTGAGGTTATATAACTGTTGTGAATATATAACTGTTGTGTTATTCTAGATTAAATACTAATGTAAGTTTTGTAGCATTGCCTTTGTTGTAATTTTTGGAATAACATGTCAGGTTTCTTTGAGAGAGGTTGAAGGTATGCTATATGGTGGTAAGTTGAAAACATTCTTTGAAACCATAACATTTTGAGCAAATTTATGATGCATTACAAAAAAAAGCATGGGTTTTAGGTATCAGTAACTTCAGATTTTGTGCTATTAATTGTATCATGTAAGTCACAGCTTCCTATATTAATAATATTAATCTGCTTAAGGCACATACACACACACACACATAGGTGTTAATAGTGTTTGGTGCTGTCTTCAAGACTCAGGTGATCAGCCATCCATCTTTTCCCTTACAGGTGTCATCTGACTCCAGCTCCTCCATGAGCTCTAGCACGCCATTGGTCAGAATCACCACTCGCCGTAGCTCCGCCCACGACGACCCCATCCCAGAGTACGACCTCCCTGAGGACCCGCGCTGGGAGTTCTCCAGAGACAAGTGAGCATTTCATTTCACTTTTCTAAACATTCACATAAAGACACTGACAAACTGAATTAAATGGAGTTTTGCGTTATTCTAATCTTCAAATTCACCTTGTTCAGAAAGGCCACAAACTGAACCAAGCACATATCAGAGTTGAGTCTTTTCTGCAAGAAACCACAGTGTATGCTTTGGCTCATCAGTGTTGCCAGATCTTGTTGAAAAAAGCACCAAATAAAAACAAGCCCATAATAAACTCAAATTGAAATGGGTTATCTTGGGAATAAGCCACATACCGTGATATAGCGATGTGCCTGCTTTAATAACTCAATAAACTGGATTGTTTTATGAGCCGAGCCCAAACAACAAACCCAAAGACGCTTAATAATAATAAGTGGACATGGCAACCCTTCAACCTTCCAAACGTAAACAAAACTCGATGTTTGTTTAGTTAAAATCACTGAACGTAACAAGTCTTTGGTTGCTGTAATATTTCTTTGGTTTAAAGTAGTGGATACTAAACATGTGAGACACTTACAAAACCATAATTTAGGGATTTCACTTCTGTATTCAATTGCAGTTGTTACTCCACAAGTTTACAGTGTGAATGTGGCCAAAATGTTTCTTGTTTCTCATTTATTGATATATTTTTGTATTATAGTTTTTGTAGTCTCTAATTAATTCAAAGTATAATCCTGCATCTTTTTCACTTGTAAATCATTGTGACTGGAAGCTAATCTTCTTATACGCTTACAATCTCATTATGTCTAATTAATAACCTGTGACTTGTGCGGGCGCAATGTACAATCAATCATTCATAACACAGCACAGGCCTCTGTTCGTTAGCCGTTATTATTCTTAGAGAAACCAAACACACATTTTTCTCATTATGAAGCAAGATACAAGTAGCTACCAGTTAACTTTCTGTTAGCATCACATGTCTGACACTGACCTCGATTGATCGTGTGACTAACGAGAGAGACTCCGACTCTCAGATTAATGTTTAATTGGCGTGCTTAATATTTATAAAATGCTTCCGGTGTGATTTGGAGATTTACAGTGGATCCACTATCGTGGTGTTGCCAAATCCGTACAGATTGCTAATTAATGACTAAGAAAGCCTGTTTAAGCAATCTGTAATGAAAATGGTGGTTAAAAAGGAGTCTGTTTGTACTTTGATTGTCTCAAGGATGATTTGTAAGCAGTTTAACATGCTATTATTCAACTCCAAACTCTAACCAAGTCTTTATTTATTAAATTAATGGTAGAGTGTTTTTTCAGGATTAAGCTGTTCATGATTTAGTGGATAACAGTCCTTACATGTTCACAACTAATGGGCAGTAATGCTTATTCTATAGGTAAAGGCAAGCACTATTTTACGTATTTTTTACCTTCACACCCACTAAAGGAATTGTTGCCTTTGGGCAGACAAGCTAAGACGTGCTTTTGTGAGGAACGGAAGACTTATGAAAGGAAAGATTTTGTTGGAAACTATTCATTTCTGCTTTTATTTGTTATTCTATCGGTAACTATATGAGTATTGGCCGATATTCTCTCTCTTAAAAGTAGATAATATTCAGAGACTACATTTTTTTTAATTTGAACATCAATTTTTTTGCCTATAATTAATTATAATTAATTTGCTAAATTCTAATATTTTTAAAAAATACATAAAAAAATTGGTCTTATGTAAATTTTCTATTTTATTTATTTTTATTATATATATATATATATACTGTATAATATTGTAAATTACTGTCTTTTTACTGTATTTAATATTTTCTAGAAGCATATAAATTATATAAATCTATATAAAATATTTTTATTTAAAAAATATTAATGTAATTTTGAAAAACAGTACGTATATAGTTATATATGTGTGTGTGTGTGTGTGTGTATGTATATATATATATATTCATAACGCTTATACACATACATAACACACACACATATATATGTATATAAACTGTATACTACTGTTTTCAAAATTATGTTAAAATGATATCTTATGTTAAAAATATTGTAAAAATTCACTAAATTACTGTCTTTTTACTGTAAATAATATATGATACAAAATAAATAATATTTTAAGTTTTTCTGAAAGCATTTATATAAATTATATAAATTTATAAAAAATATACATGATTTTTTTTAAATGATTTTTTAAATATAATTTCGAAAACTACATTTATACAGTTACATATATATATATATATATATATATATATATATATATATATATATGCACATTGTATACTACTGTTTTCAAAATTGTTAAAAAATATATATATATTATGTTAAAATAATTGTAATTATAAATGCATAATATTTCATTTTAATGGATAT